>NC_141043.1:8422500-8680000 GCF_052040795.2 Danio rerio
TCCTGCAGCACGTGGACTTTATGGTTGTTTATGAGCGCCAAAAGCGGCAGATCTGTTCGGGGAAACATTTGACTGCGTGTCACCGAATCCCAAACCATATGACTAAAGAAATCTCCACTGTGCTGAGCGAGAGTGCTTACGATGACGTAACCATGCCCAGGCCCGAATGTAATGTAAGTGCTGGCCATTGGGGGAGATGGCAGGGGGGACAAGCGTGCTTTGGGCCGGTTCAAGGCAACTGTACATAGTGTGAGTACGGCCTAACTTTAGGGTAGCAGAAAGGGATTGGAAATCACGTTTATAGGAAAACATTGAATTGAGAAAATATCGTCAATTTGGCAACACTTGAACACAAATTCTCAAGAAAATACAGAAACAAACCACAAATAGTGCAGATCGTCATGGAAATGTTTTGGGGAGCAACAAAGCGTGATGAACCTGCTTAGAGTCAATAGTTCATTTAAAGGGCACCTATGGTGAAAAATCTACTTTTAAAGCTGTTTGGACAGAAATGTGTGTAGGTATAGTGTATAGACAGTCATATTGGGGTGATATTAACACCACAGTCCTTTTTTAAATCAATTAAACAACATAAAATGGTGGATCAATTGGAGAGGTCCCCCTGCACACCAATATTGATTGACAGGCGAGCATTACCATATCCTCGGTTTGTTGTTTCAAGTCCGCCATTTTCAGCGTGTGAGTCAAAGTGATGTCACCAAAGAAACACCATTGCTCTATTTCTGGGCTCAACACAAGAGCCTTCATTGTCTTCCTGCAAATGAGCAACAGAGATTTTACATTTAGCTGCCATTTGCGCTGAACGGGCAGTGAATGCAACGTATCAATATTCAGGCCATTAAAAACAGCTGATCCACCGAGTCTTTCAGCACTCTCTCTAAAAACATTCGATTTATCTCAGCTGGTGGATCAACATTTGTAACTTTAGGTGGGTTTGCGAACATATGTAGTTTTCATTGTGTCTTTCTTAAACTTCAGCTGTTTGCATTTTCCGCAGTCACAGAAGCTCCCTGTCATCTTGACTAGATGTGGCTGGAAGGTATGAGCGTTTGCCTCATGTGGCCGTCCCTCCATTGGAAATAATGAACTTGCCTTAGTTATAGCCTTAGTCATAGTTAATCCAGTGTGCGTGGTTTTAGTCTCGGTGTACAAGTTCAGAACTTTAAACTACCACACTGTTGGCATAACTTTGCTTAGTTGCAGCAGTTTTGTTCCGTGTAGAAACACAGTGTTGAGAAGCCGTTACGATTAATTAACTATGACGAATTAAAGCGTAGCTAATAGTGAAACCGGTTAATCATTAAAACGCATCTATCGTTACATTGCAGCTATAAAACTATACATAGACACAAATGATTTTGTAACTACCACTCTGACACATTCTGGCACATTAGGAATATTGATTCCTCAACAGTAGTCTCTGCTTGGTCTGTGTTCGGGTCGTACATGTACGGCTGAATCCTGGCCCTCTCACTCATGTTGCTTCTCTCTGTCTGCCTGTCTGTTGCCATACACATGTGTATGTGTGTGTGTGTGTGTGTGTGTGTGTGTGTGTGTGTGTAAACTCTTTAAAACACAGGCAATTTCCATTTTAGGTTTTCACCAGAAATGAAGTCAGTGCGCTTAAGCAGGTTTAACAGGAATTTTGCTATAATATTCACATAATGCAACTGAAACTAACATTAAAAGCATGATAGGTCTTTAATCTATTAAAAAAAACTCTATCATACTTTTCAAGCACGGCCATGGGTGTGCGCACTATGCTTAGGAGCTATGCAATATGCTGCAATCAACTGATCAGTGTTTAAAAAATGCTGAGAAATCACTTCATGTGGCCCTACAAGAGTGATTGCTGACAGACTGTCTGTCAACTGTCACCTTCAACACATTTTAGAGAAGAGAAAACTCACCCGCTGACTTGCTACGCAGTAATGACTAACAAGGGCATTGAAGAAAGTGTAGTAGAGTTAAAAGTACAGGATTTGCCTTTCAAATGCAGTGAAGATAAAGTCATATACTTAAGCAAACCTCAAATAAAAATATGTAAATGTAAGTTATGTGAAAGTGTAAGTAGGTGTTTTTTGCATGCCACTTAGCAAAATTTCAAAGGAATGTTTCCTGATCAATCTTTATTATCACTAAAAATGAAGACAGTTCTGAAGGTGTAGGGTGGGTTTCAATGTAAAACTTGTGCTTATTTCAAATGTGTCATGGGATCAGAGCTCCACCAGGAAACAGTGCTTCAATACTGTACCATACTGATTTAAAAACTGCTGATCTACTGTGCTTTTTAAGCATCATAATCATCATCTCTAGGGTTTACAAAAAAAAGAGAAAAAATAATTAGTGATCTGCAATTCTCTAGGCAAATCTGCCTTGTTTCCAGAGGTCAAGCTAATAGAAAGACAACAGTATCCCAAAATAACCACTCGTTATAACTGCCAATTTGAACCTTGAACCAAATAAGCAACAGCAGCAGAAGAGTACAGGGTTGACACCCATCTAACAACATTAAACTGATACTGCAATTTATACTGAGTTGTATAAACATTGAAAAAGTTTTGATTATGGTTTGATTATAACATACACTAAATTACTGCATCTCCAACCCTTTTCTTGAACATGACCATGAGTTTAAATATCTCCAGAACACAAATTAAGATATTCCTAATCCTCTATAAACAGCAACAATCCTGAGATGTTCAAAGTCCAGAACCAAAAACAAAGCATTACATGTGACTTCGGGGGATCTACTGTAATCATATGAAGCTCCAGTGATGTGCCTTAAAAATAACAAGAAAGAGATTTTGTTCACCAGTGTTTTTTTTGTGTGTGTGTGTCAGATCAGTGCATTTTTTTGCAGTTTGCTACAAAATGGCGCTTGCGTGTTGCACTGCTGATTCTAATAAAGACAACATGTCATACTGCCTGCAGTAAACAGACCCCCTGACCTGTCGCAGAAGAAAAAAAAAACATACATTGACAAAGTCATGTCGCCTATCTAAGTTTTAGGAATAACAAATAATAACTTGACTTCTAGTCGATCATTTGGTATCAGAAGTGGCTTACATAAAAGGTAAAGTTCTCTAGATTATTTTACCAAAACAAAATGTGACTATGTCTTAATTTTTTATTATTTAATTAGGACAGTAAGGTCTGACTTTGCTTAGACAAATGTCTTTTCAATAAACAGAAATAATGTGCAATACAGAATATAAAGTCATGGTGCAGTGGAAAAAGAATTAATATTGTGTATGACTCCCATGAACTTGGAGGATACATCTCTGCAATGACTCAAATAACTTATTAATGAAGTCATTTGGAATAGCAAAGTTCATCAAGATTCTTTGGATTCATCTTTAATGCTTCATCTTACCAGATACATGCTCAATAATATTCATATCTGGTAACTGGGCTGGCCAATCCTGGAGCACCATGACCTTCTTCGCTTTCAGGAACTTTGATGTGGAGGCTGAAGTATGAGAAGGAGTGCTATTTTGCTGAATAATCTGCCCTCTCTTGTGATTTGTAATGCAATAGATAGTACAGATGTCTTGATAACTCAGGCTGTTGATGTTGCCATCCACTCTGCAGATCTTTCACCCACCCATATTGAATGTAACCCCAAACCATGATCTTTCGTTCACCAAACTTGACTGATATCTGTGAGAATCTTGGGTCCATGTGGTTTCCAAAAGATCTTCTGCAGTATTTGTGATGATTGGAATGCAGATTAACAGATGATTCTTCTGTAAAATCTACCTTCTGCAACTTTTCCAAATGATTAACTAGAAGTCAAGTTATTATTTGCTGCTCTTACTCGACGACAAGACTTTTGTCAGGGAGTGTAGTCTTTCTGGGAGTGTAATTCTTTAGCCATTTGTATTGCAGCACAAGGTGTTTTTGGAGCTTTGTATAATTACAGTTTAACTGCTGATGTCATATGGACCATAAAAAAAAATTGTTTCCAGCACCTACAGTATATGAATCTGATATGAAGAATTAAGAAAGGCAAAAGGTTGTCCAACTCAGTACTATAGTGAGGTTTATATATAATAAGGTTCATGATGAGTGTATTCCCAGAGTCCTGGACATGATTTCCCTATTTTACTGATGAATGCAGACATCTGCCTCTTTCACGTATGGAGAGTTATTTTCCCTCACATTGAGTGTGTATGTTACAGCTGTAGTCTCAACAGTGTGCTCAAGTGCTATTGTCTGGACAAGACACAAACAACAAAAGGTGACAACACAATCGGCTTTTGTTGCTGCCAGTTCTTTGATGTCCATTTGGTGCATCATGAGCATGCCGTTTCATAAAAAGAAGAAGAAAAAAAAAACCTTTTCTTTGGCACCATGTCACTTTAAAAATGCTGTAAAATGTGCTTCAAATTACATATTCTTAGCTGTTTGATATTTCATAATAAATTTGAAAAAAATCCTTTAAAAGTAACACATGGGATCAGTAAACAAGAACTTCTTTCATTTCATCCATAGGGAAAGAGATTTTAAAGCGTAAACTATGTATTTTTTCAAACAGCACACTATGAATTATTAATCAATATGCTTTTACTGAAACCATCTTTTCATATAATTTCAACACTCTTGTATTGAAGCATAGCAAACTGCTCCTTTTTTTTTTACGAATTAAATATTTTAAATGTTTCACCTTTGAAATAAACAGTTTGTATTGATATACTGAACACATTCCTTCATTTTTTTATTCAATTCCAATTTTTGTGAGATGCTGTTACGTCATCAAAAACTGCTTATTTCACAGTATTTTATCCTAGTATTGCTGTATTGAACATGATCATGTAGGACATGTTGCCTTTATGAGAGTCAGCAGTGCAACACGCAAGCGCCAGTAAACATGCACTGATCTGACGCAGAAAACACCGGTGAACAAAGTCTTTTTTCTTGTTCTTTTTTATGGCACATCATTGGAGCTTCGAATGCTTACAGTATATCCCTTGAAGTCACATGTAATGCTAGTATTGCATAAATATATATATATATATATATATATATATATATATATATATATATATATATATATATATATTTGTGTGTGTGTGTGTATATAGGTGTATATATATATATATATATATATATATATATATATATATATATATATGTATATATATATATATATATATATATATATATATATATATATGTATATATATATATATATGTATATATATATATATATGTATATATATATATATATATATATATATATATATATATATATATATATATATATATATATATATATATATATATATATATATATATATATATATGTATATATATATATATATATAGCATTTTTTTCATTCATATTTTAATAATGAACTTGCAGGACGAGCATATAGGCTAAATTATCCATTTATTTATTTGACAAATGAACAAAAACTCCCTGAACTGGGTGCTTGCCTGTGCGTAATCAAACGCATCAAGGGAGACTTTGTCAATTGTCATTAAATTCTGAGTCTTTGCCTCAAAAAGTCGACTTCTCGTGGCCAAAGACCGGAATTAGTAGCACCACTTCAGCCAGCGTTTTGTAGTTAGGAAACATTTCTCCTAAGGCTGTGATCAGAACTAAGTTTTCTGGATTCTCTGAATGTGGGATTTCCCGATCTTGTAAGTACTCATTTCACTGGGAAAGAATACAACAGCACGCTCTCCTTCTGCACCCCTCTGCATTCGGTAGTGCTCACAACGCACTCCAAAGCACCTGACCTTCTTGCTGCCGCTGGGTTGGCTCGTAACAGCTGTCGGCGACTGAGGATTTTTGTCTGTTTGTTCTTCATCGTCCACTGCATCACTTACTCTTTTTTTCCCCTTTATTATTAATATCACATCTATTTAGCCGTTTAAAGAAACTTCTCAGACTCAGCTGCTGTGACAATTTTGCAACTGTACGCAGCGGTGACAAAGAGCAGACAAAACAAGGGCAATCGCCATCAGCTGGACAAGAGTGGGAATTACAATTAGCTACAAACTACAATAGATCACCCTCAGCATTATCCATCAAAATGACGGATCACCTTCAGATTTTTCCGTCACTGCGAAAAAAAATCTGTCAATGACGGAAAATATTCGGTTAACGCAACCTCTGATATATAAGCTAATATTAATATAATATTAGGGGTGTAACTGTTCACAAAAAAAAAAAAAAAACACGGTTCGTTCAATACGACACTGTGGTGTCACGGTTTGGTATGTTTTTGATACAGCAAAAAAAGAAAAAAGCCAGAGGATTTCTCTGATTTTAATTTACCGGCCCTATTATTAGTTAACAATAATAACTGTGCTGTGTTCTCACGAGTGGTGTCTGATACTGCACAGATGATACTGACATATAAATTTTGCGTATGTCATCTTAATCATCTCATTTTAATGTGTAATCAATTTTAAATCTCGTGCTTTTCCAGGAAAAAGTGGATTCTGACACGCCCTAAATGCATTTGCGCCCTGCGCTTTGCACTTTGCGCATGGGTTATCGAAATAGAGCACTTATTCTCTTTTATCTTTTTAGATGTTTGACCGAATCGTTCGGTTTGTAATGCGTACTGAACTGAAAGTCACACACTGAACGGTTCAATACAAAAACACGTATCATTACACCCTTATATATATATATATATATATATATATATATATATATATATATATATATATATATATATATATATATATATATATATATATATATATATATATATTTTATTTTTTAATTATTAGTTCCCTAAATTATTAATTTACCCCCCTCCCCCAAATTCTGTTTAACGGAGAGAAGATTTCTTCAACACATTTCAAAACATAATAGTTTTAATAATTCATTTCTAATAACTGATTTATATGTTTTACCTTTGTCATGATGACAGTAAATAATATTTGACTAGATTTTTTCCAAGACACTTCTATACAGCTTAAAGTGACATTTAAAGGCTTAACTAGATTAATTATGTTAACTAGGCAGGTTAGGGCAGGGGTTTTCAAAGTGTGAGGCGCGCCTCCCCTGGGGGGCGCCAGAGCATGTCAGGGGAGGCACGGGAAAAAATATTATATAATAAAAAAATATAATTATTAAGTTTAATTATTATATGTATTTTTTATTATATTTAAATGTTTTAATTAAACAAAGCTAAAAAAATAATACGTCAAAAATAAGAAAACCTTTTTTACACAGAAGGCCATAGCTGTGAATTCGTTTCTGTTTGGCAAGCCCGCCAATACAGGTATATGCCTGCTAATCATGCTGCTAATACAATGGATCGGTTTCTGAGATATATATATATATATATATATATATATATATATATATATATATTTATGTGTGTGTGTGTGTGTGTGTGTGTATGTGTGTGTGTGTGTGTGTGTGTGCGCGTGCGTGTTTGGGAGGAGGGGGGCGCCAATAGATAAGTTGTGTCAAAAGGGAGGCCCACTGTCTTAGACTTTGAAAAACCTTGGGTTAGGGTAATTAGGCAAGTTAGTGTATAACGATGGTTTGTTCTGAAGACTATAAAAAAATACATAACTTAAAGGGGCTTATAATTTTGACCTTAAAATGTTTTTTTTATTATTTTTTTTATTAAAACCTGCTTTTATTAAGATTATAATATTGTGATTCACCTCATAGCTCCTTGGTTTAGATCATAACATGATCCTTTTGAGACCAATAAATGGGAAATCATTTATGTAACAATCAGTGCTTAAAAACTGGGATCCTAATGCCCACTATAAAGCTTCTTGTAGATTGATATAAAATACACCCAGGGGTACTTCCAGTAATTCAGAAATGTGCATAATGTAGCTAGAGTCACGTATTTCCAATGAACCTTTCATTAATATTTGAAGGGATGACCATTTTTGAAAGGCTGCGAAGAATTCAATATGCTAACTAGTCATGGGTGTATAATTTTAAAAGCTCACAGAGACCTTTCTTGTCTCCTTGTGTAACATTTGCTTCTGTCTTCTGTCTATTGATCTGGGAAGACTTATTAAAAACAAAATTGATCACCAGCTTACAAACTGTTCAATGCCTAGGTAGTTTGCCCTTATCCAGAGAAGACAAATGAGCCTGCTGCTAGTGCCATAATAGATTTCGGTTACAGCGTTTCCATGGTGCCCAAATCCCTCATGAAGTTGGTGAAACCTTAAATGACTTCATAGGTACATAGTTCTGTGCTGTGTTGGGGAGTAGCTAGTTACATGTAATGATGTTACGTCATTTTACCACAAATTAAGTGGAAATGCAATGTCATAACATTCGCATTACATAATAGAAGAAAACAAGCTAGATAAATGGAAATAGAAAAAAAAACATAACTCATTCATACTGCTCAACAAGGTCACAGAACAGACCTGTTGACAAAAGGCAGTAAACACAAAACTGGGGGTGGAGAAAAAACTGAATTTGAATATTGGTTTTGATATAAAACATGCATATAAAGGTTTCAAAGGAGGTTACATCTCAATAATTTCTGTATACGATAAATAAAAGTCAGCTGTAACACAGAGGAACATCTCTTAGTATTAACCTGTGGCTTATTATCTGCCTATTAAAAAGAGATTGGCTATTAATTAGTGCTTATAGGGCCCTATCATTTATTCCTTGCAATAGGGCGCAAGATATGTTTGGCGCGATTTGTTGCTATTTTCAGACCAGCACAAGCCTAATTTTATGTTTTGCTCCACGATGTTTACAAAGCACATCCATTTGCTCTACTTGGTAGACTCATGGGTGTGCCAGTCTATAAAGTAGGGGTGTCAAGGCTCATTGTTGGTGCATTGATATTTTGAGAAAATGAAATGGACCACAGCATTGACCAAAAGGTGGTCTCAATTCCAGTGCGTTAGTTATGCACCTATGCAGATTAAAATGCTTACTACACACAGGATGTACAGCAATGCACAATTATCTTTACATATAAAAAGTAATTAAATAAATGATTAAACAAATAAAGGATTAAAATGTTACAAAAATGTATTTACTACAATGATAAAAAAAAAAACACTGCGTCCATGCCTTCTTCATGTGTGAGGGCCTTTTTTAGTTTAATTATGACAAATTGCATTTTTGTTATAATGCTATTATTATTTCTAGTATTATTTATTATTTACTTATATATTTATAAATAATATATATTATTATATGTATATTTACACTATTAGAAAAAAAACAAGTGGATTTGTCCTCCTGTCAGGTTTTGAAGACGTATGCGTGACCATATGCAACATACGAATAGGGCATGTGTTTGGATATATGTATGAATGGTGTGTTTTTTGACCACACTTTATAATTATTGTTCATTTATTCGTTTGCTGGAAACTAGAACTGAATTTAGAAATAGTTTTGAAACAAATCGTTGCGTTTACCAAACCATATTAAATATGTAGACTGATGGACGTTTTCAGTGAAGTGAGTTTGTACCATTTCCTTATTTATGAACAAAAAGGAGTAAAGTAAAAAGTAAAATACAGAGTTCTTTATCCTCATGCAGATGATCTGTTAAACAATTTTTCACTAGTAAAGCATTCAATTTCTCCATTCAGTATTTCTACTAACAAAGTCCGCCATGTAAATAGCAAATGTACCATAAACAACGCAACTGACTCTTAAAGGTAATGGGAGATAAGACTCTAAAGGGTTTAATGCACGTTATGCCCAAAATACACCCATAACTCATTAAGAGAATAAGGACAACCCTGTTAGACCATGCACCACGGTGCAAACCATATTTTTCCATCCCTAAAAATAGCAAAAGTGAATTCGGACACGCCCTCAACGCTTTTATGCTTTATACTTTGTGCCTAAGTGTGTTCTGTGTGATCTTATTCTACGTTCTTAATCCTACCCAGTAGCTAAGCCTACAGTAAATACTACTTTAATATCTATTAATAAGCACAAATCATTCTTTTATTGACCCATAGTTGATGGTTTTAGTTAGGGATGCACCGATATGGATTTTTTGGCCGATACCAATAACCGATAATTCTTCAGACTTGGAGGCTGATAGCCGATATATGTATAGGCCGATAATTATAAATATTTCAAAATGATATATTTTTATACATCAAACTTCATACAAGATTGAACTGCACTTATGACCTTATGGACACCCCTGGTCTAAGCTAACTGAGTGTATTAGACTGTGTGTCCACCAATTTTCCTCTAATATTTTCAGACAAAACAAAGGCATTACTAATTGGGCCAAAATCCTGTTTACAGCAGATCTCGCAACTCAACTCGCAATTAGAGGAATACAATGTCAGTATTAGCTCCACTGTAAAAGATCTATTATATTAGACAGCAACTTCACTTTTGAAAATTGTGCCTCCCATGTCGCAAAGACAGTCTTCTGTCATCTCAGAAACATCACTAGGCTAAGCTATCTATTGTATCTCGGATGCTGAAAAGCAAGTTCATGCTTTCATGACCTCTAGACTGGATTGCTGTTATGCTCTGCTTGCTGTTTGTCAGATATCTATTAAAAAACAGCTTCAGTTAGTGCAAAATGCAGCTGTCAGAGTACTTACTAAGTCAAGAAAAGAAAATTACATCACCCCAATTAAGTTCCACATTAAGTTCTGTTAAGTTCCATATTGATTATAAAATGTTGCTTCTCACCAACACGACTCTAAATAATCTAGCTCCGGTTTTTCTAACCAACATTCTGTCTCACTACAATCCCACTCACTCTTTAAGAGCTTAAGTCTCAGGGCTTCTGGTTGTACTCAGAATAAGTCCACTAAAGGAGGTTCAGCATTTTCATATCTAGCTCCTAAACTTTAGAATACTCTTTCTGATAATGTCTGAGGCTCAGACACACTCTAAAGACTTATTTTTAGTAAAGCATATACAAAATTCATCACATAGTGGTTTGGTTTTTAATTTTGTTAATACCAAGCATTGAACCTTAAAAATAAGTGTGATGAATTCTGCTATTCTGATGATTTTGATTTGATTTCTTGCTTGAACCTAACATGTCTGCCAATTGCATCAACTCCCAATGAAATCTTTAGACAAATTCAAACCCCAAACAATATTATTGTGCCAGGTTTCTGAGAGCAGAGAACTGGAAATTGTGTGAACGTAAAAGCCAAAGAACATTTGTTTACTTTGAGGTCAAGCACAGATATACTGTTGTCAAAGGATGTCAGGAGCGGCTGGTTATTGTCAGACTGACCTCTCACATTCATAGTTCACCAGAGTTACTCACTGTGACAGTTCTGCGCTGCAACTCAACACTGCAATATAATTGGGTCCATTAACACAGAACTATAAATCACACTGTAAAAATATCCATAAATAATGTATCCTATTTATTAAGATTCATTAGTTTTTTTCGTCATTTATTTATGCTTTGGTATTGCATTATGATGCCTTGATCTTTCATCCAACATTTAGTAATGTTGATAAAGTGACTTTTATTGACATTTTTTTTATAGTTTTAACTTTGAAGTGATATATTGTCTGAGATGGTATATTGGTAATTACAGTAAACACTGGTAACAAACTGCCATGGATTTTCCCAGTTTTTTTTTTTTATTAACTTCTTATACAATATATTAAGTCAAATTTTTAAAACAACAATAAGTCACTTTGTTAAACTGCACATTTGAATTTTCTACATCAAAAGTCAACAGAGCACAGCTCAAAGTCCCATAACGCAATTAATAAAAAAGACACTCATCTATTTGAATGCATTCAAACAGACACACACTCACAAACACACACAACAAAAGCCTACTCTCTGCTTGCTGACCAAATACACATAATGGATGGGATATATGGAACAGATGCATAATGGATGTGCTGTTGAAGTGGCTGGCCAGATGTGATTTAAACTTTGCTGTATAAATTTGCAATTTTAGTTAAAAGCTAAAAGCATTTAATAAGCACAATGTTCCCTTATCAGTCTTGATTCTAACACAGACCTAAAGCAAATGCAGTTTTGTAGCTTTCAAAGCAGGAATAAAACTGCTGCTTTTTGTATCATTTCCTGTTGTCTCCTTTTGTGTCCTTATGTAAACAGAGTTTGCTTTAATGCAACAAGACTAAAAGATCAGAAAAAAAAAGAACACCATCTATTGAAAGAATTCAGGAAAGTGGTTGAAAACTGACAAAATAGACAGATGAAAGAAAAAAAAAAGAGTGTATTTTCACAAGATTAACAGAGTGACACATCTCTCCTACTAGTTCCAGGTTGGACCCCTTTTGCCACTCCAACTGCCTTAATTGTTACATAGATTCAACAAGACGCTGGAAATATTCCTCAGAGATTTTGGTTTATATTTATATCACACAGACTTGTTGGCTGCCCATCCATAATGTGAATCTCTCGTTCCATCACATTGTAAAGATGCTCAATTGAATTGAGGTCTGGTGACTGTGGAGGCCATTTAAGTACAGTGAACTCATTGTCAGGTCCAAGAAATCAGTCTGAGATGATTTGCGCTTCATGACATGACGTGTTATCCTGCTGTAAGCAGCCATCAGAAGATGGCATTATGGTCAAAAAGGGATGGACATGGTCAGCAAAAATACTCAGGTAGGCTGTGGCGTTGACACGATGCTCAATTGGTACTAATGGGCCTAAAGTGTGCCAAGAAAATATCCCCCACACCATTACACCACCACCACCAGCCTGAACCGTTGTTATAAGGCAGGACAGATCCATGCTTTTATGTTGTTGATGCCAAATTCTGAGCCGAAAGTCACAGTAGAAATCAAGACTCATCAGATCAGCCAATGCTTTTTCAATCTTCTATGGTCCAATTTTGGTGAGCCTGTGCAAATTGTATTATCAGTTTGCTGTTCTTAGCTGGGAGTGGCACCCGATGTGGTCTTCTGCTGCTGTAGCCCATCCGTCTTAAGGTTTGATGTGTTGTGTGTTCAGAGATGCTCTTCTGCATACCTCGGTTGTAACGAGTGGTTATTTGAGTCACTGCCTTTCTATGAGCTCGAACCAGTCTGGCCATTCTCCTCTGACCTCTGGCATCAACAACGCATTTGCACCCACAGAACTGCCACTCACTGGATATTTTACCTTTTTTGACCATTCTCTGTAAACCCTAGAGATAGATGTGTGTAAAAATTCCAGTAGATCAGCAGTTTCTGAAATACTCAAAGCAGCCCGTCTGGCACTAAGAACCATGCCAAGTTCAAAGTCACTTAAATCACCTTTCTTCCCAATTCTGATGCTCAGTTTGAACTGCTGCAGATCGTCTTGACCATGTCTATATGTTGATGATTAGTAATTTGGGTCAACAAGCAGTCGGACAGGTGTACCCAATAAAGTGGCTGCTGAGTGAAAATCGTACATAAATGTCTGATTTGTGGAAATGTGTTGTTGCCATCGTAATGGAAAGCAGAGTTGGTGGTTTGGATGAGGATGGGCTGAGACAATTAAAAACTACACAAAATGTGTGATTCACAACTGTATGCATGCTTGTACTGTATAATAACACAAGCTATTGTATACTAACAGATTTGAGTTAATGTGACACATGATAAAAATATATTTAATTTGATATTTGCTTATACATAACATTTGATATTTCAGTTAAACTGTATTAACTGTGTTAAAGATGTAGCCTAGTGCTTATGGGGAACTACTGTTGTCAAAGAGCAAGAGTTCTACCAAGTTTGAGAAACGTTACGTATTATCTTACAGTAAATCTTTTGAATAACCTAAACCAGGGGTACCCAAACTTTTTCTTATAAAGGGCCAAAATCCAAGCTTGATTGAGAGCTGTGGGCCGAAAGTAAATATAACAAACTGTATTACATTAGCGGCGTCAAGGTGGAGCAAAGGGTAGCACAATTGCCTCACAGCAAGAAGATTGCTGGTTCGAGCCTCGGCTGGGACAGTTGGCATTTTTGTGTGGAGTTTGCATGTTTTCCCCGTGTTTGCATGGGTTTCTTCCGGGTGCTCCGGTTTCCCCCATAGTGCAAGCTAAACTGTCCGCAGTGTATGTTTGTGAATGAGTGTGAATGGATGTTTCCCAGAGACGGGTTGCAGCTAGGTTACATCCGCTGCATATGCTAAACATCCACTGTGGAGACCCCAGATTAATAAAGGGACTAAGCCGAAAAGAAAATGAATGAATGAATGTATTACATTAAAGTTTCCATGGGTAATTTCCTAATTTATTTCCTATCATCTATACAAATAATAGAAAAAAAATACTTCAATCGTATTTACTAATGTGTTCAGTAAAAACGTATATTATTTTAATGAACCTATTACAATAAAACCATTTTAAAAATGTATTTATTGATGTTCAATGCAGAAGTGCGCTCATTTTAGCGATTGTTTTAGAACTGCTGATTCAGTTGGCTACAGTATGGGCAAAATTACTAGGAATAATGGACGGCAGACAACGGTTAAACTACTTGCGCTACAAAAAAAAGTGTTTGCATGATACAGACAAAATAGAATAATATAATACGAAAATGGGCGAGGCATAGATTTTTAAAATGGTTTTATTGTAATAGGTTCATTAAAATAATATACTTTTTTACTGAACACATTAGCAAATACGATTGAATTTTTTTTTTCTATTATTTGGCACAGTAGGTAGTGCTGTCGCCTCACAGCAAGAAGGTCGTTGGGTCACTGGTTCGAACCTCGGCTCAGTTGGCGTTTCTGTGTGGAGTTTGCATGTTCTCCCTGCCTTCGCGTGGGTTTCCTCCAGGTGCTCTGGTTTCCCCCACAGTCCAAAGACATGCGGTACAGGTGAATTGGGTAGGCTCAATTGTCCGTAGTGTATGAGTGTGTGTGTGTGTATGTGTGTGTGGATGTTTTCCAGAGATGGGTTACGGCTGGAAGGGCATCCGCTGCGTAAAAACTTGCTGGATAAGTTAGCGGTTCATTCCGCTGTGGCGACCCCAGATAAATAAAGGGACTAAGCCGACAAGAAAATGAATGAATGAATAACACGAAAGTTTCAGTTTGCAACATCAAGCAGCAGAACAGTCTTAAATTGTCTAAAAATGAATGGAAGTGAATGAGACCGGAAGCCTCAAGCTAAAAAAATTCAAATAGCTGCGTCCGCTCAGACGCGGAGAATAAGATGCACAAAACAATGGAACTTAATGCCGAATACACATGCTGAACTTTGCCATGATTTGCACACTGATTGCTTCAGCTTTGTCTTAACTTCGTTAAGTGACAGTATGTACTTTTTTTTCCAAATCTAATTCATTTACAACATTTAATTAAGTCATTTCATTCCAGTTAATTATTATTATTATTTTTTTTTTTTGCAACCATAAAACAAACAAGGCATTTTCCAACCGTTTCTAATAATTTCCCCTCTGGCGGGCCAAATCAAAAGGATACAAAGGGCCAACTTTGGCCTGCTGCGCTAGTTTGGACATCGATGACCTAAACTTTCTTTTAAGTGACTAAAATACATCTTACTACTAGAACATTTTAATAAGCAGGGCCATACTTCAGGTGAAAATCACAGTTCAAATAAAAAAAAACAACTACTAAAGGGCGAGAAAAAAAAAATTAAGAAAAAATATAAAAATCACACTACACTGTGTTAATCTCACTTTATTTGTAAGCTTTCCCCCTCAGTGTAAATCAATCTTCTGGGATTTAAAAGTACAATGCTATGTTTTTAAATACAGAACCTCACTCATTGAATTCGGTGCACAGCCTCCTGACCTGTACATAGACCTCAAATGCTAATAATACCTCCACAGCATTCTAAAGAAATATATCTCCCTTCAGAGTGCTGAATTATGGGGCATGCATTGCTCCTTTTTGCCTTGGGACACGGAGGTGTGAACGTAAGCGTGAGCGAGACCACATAGGCATCAGTCTTCTGTGCTTTTTATTGCCCCACACGTCTTCCCCCTGTCACTGCATTGCTGATACTAAGACATCTGGCTGGATTCACAGTGACACACACACATACACACAGCACACGCATACACAGGTTGATTTACATTGAGCAATCCATCCATCCGTGGCCCTTCATTGCCCGGTGGTGTTCAAGCCTCCACAACTTCATCCCTTGGTCAATACCAAGTGCATACCAAATCATAAGTCACAGACAGCAGTATTATAAGCCGGTTAGGGGGATTGGGTTGAGAAATGACAGGGGAATGACCTGTGCTTTCCACCAAATGGTAGCTTGCGCTAATTGAGAGGAGTAGAGAGTGCTGGTGCAGTAATGAAATGGCCTTATGTGACGGCAGAGGGTGGCACTAGAATAAAATATCTCCCGGTGGGAAGAGATGAAGCCTTTCTTCAATCTGGTAATGTGTGACTATCTCTGCGGGTTGTGCATATCAAGCAGGGAGGGCGCTTTGCAATATTGATGTGTTACTCTTCAAACAGTTGGAGAAATCTTTAAGATCTGCACAAAGTTTTTTGTATTTTATTTTTGCTACGTTTATTTACTGCTGCTTTGTGTTATTTTATTATTATTATTTTTATTATTACTACTACTATTGCTGCTACTGCTACTTCTGCTACTTACTACTGCTACTACATATTTAAGTGAGAATGAAGTTGTTTTTTTTTTATTCCAGCAGGCCAGCAGTGGTAGTTTATTCACATTCCTAGCCTTGGACATTTATTCTGCAATTTGATAGTGTCTATAATGTATTAACATTAGACGTAATTAATTTGAGGTATATCTAATGGCCCGTTTCCACTGAGTGGTACAGTATGGTACAGTACAGGTCACCTTTATCAGGCTTGCTTTTCCACTGCCTAAATGGTACCAATGGTACTCTTTTGGTGAGCGTGGTGTATGACAAAGTTTCAGTGGATGTCATTTTTACTCAAGGAAATGTCAAAGTAAAGCTGTACGTGTCGTTCACATATCATATGAGAAGCACTTCTCACTAAACAGATGCTTTATACATATAAATACTTGTGTATAAATGTTCATCACTAAACTTTCTATGCACATGACTTGATTATAATTGCAGATCAGTGAGTGCGAAGTAGCCTACTGTAACATCTGCAATAATCTAAAATAAATAATTGGAACATATATGAACACATGCAGCCTCTTACAGTCTCCGAAATGTAGCCAGTTACAGATAAACTACACACAGCAAACATTTAGTCCTTATTTGGGCACAAAAATAACAGCAACATAGCCCACAGTCAGTGCAAACCTCTCATCTGCATCTTTAATCTTCACCAGCACATGTACTTTTTTGTTAGAAAGTAATTCCATCATTCTGAGTTCATAAAAGTTCAAAAGGTCATGATAATAGTTAAACATGGCGGTTTTTGTCACATTTTAGGTTGCTGTAACAATCATTTGCTCCTTTGTTTTTTCCTGATTCTCCTTTGTTTTTTCGCACGTCACTCTCGCGTTTGTCTGTTTCTGGAAGGATCTAATGTCAGAAGCACATAAATAATCATGTGCATGTTATAATCACAACCAAGGAGGTATGTATTTGTGCAGTTTTGTTCTCACCCACGCTGTTCTCCCGTAAAGCCGCTGGAGGCTACTGTCGAGCAACCAACTGTCAGACTGACTGACTGAACAATTGACTAGGCGGCCGACCCACCCTCTTCTTTCCCTAAATCCAAGCGACGATTTACAGAAGCCGTCCAGAAAAGAAAAGCCCTTCAAATTACCCCACTTCCTCGCCCTGTAACAAACTCTTAACAAAGTTATGAACGCTTTATTTTTTGGATTCTGTTTTTGTCTTACCTGATTTCTGGAACCGCTCTTTCCCGGACTCAAACCCGGTTTTCGCTGTCGGCTCCCCTCCAGGTATCCGCTCCGCCGACCTACACGGCGAGCTAACTGGACAAACCAGTTACAGCGGGAAAGCCCTCCACTCGGAGGTGAGGCATCAGCCGGCGAGCGCGAAGAGGAGCTGCGTCACACCGCCCCGTAGTGTTCGCTTTAAAAAATGAAATGCAGCCATACGTACCTCCGGCCACGTAAATCGCGGTCTACAGAAACGTCTGCAGGGCCACGTTTTCAGAATGAGCTTGGATTGTAACATCATCAGCTCAAGAGGTTTGTTATTCCAAATTTAGACTTAAAACAGCACAAGCGAGAAAGCGAAACTGCTTGTGCTTTAGATCGCCTTGTAAAAAAGGGACACAGGGTAGATTCTGCTCTTCTTCTTGGCTTTGTGACTGTTCAAGATGATAACAAGGTTTGTTGAACCTGCATCACCCATGGCTCATTAGCAGGGCCGGAGTGGGACTCCTTTTCAGCCCTGGAGTTTCAAGCCTCAGACCGGCCCACCTCAGTTCACGACTGACTATATTAAAATAAGGTAATTTCCAAATCAGTTTCTAATGACACTATCACGTCTTTTTTTGAGAAAACAGCTGCTTTAGAACTTCAAATGTTCAACAACCCTAACAGTATTATATATCTTAACAATAAAAATGAAAAAAAAATAAAAATTACTCAGACGAGGATCGAACCCGGGTCTGCGGGGTCAAAAACTAACATGCTAAAGTTGATCAAGTTATATCGTCATTAACCTGCAGGCTGCAACTTGCTCACTGAGCTGCGAGAAAATAGATAAAAAGAGTAGAGCTGCGGTAAAATAATGAATAAAACGGCTGTGGTCAAATAAATAACTTAGATAAATCAATTTAAAAAGTGTGAGCTAGGGATACCGGCCCTCGCGGCCAAAAAACGGACCGGCCCACCAGGAATTTTTCCGGTCCTCCCGATTAGCCAATCCGGGCCTGCTCATTAGTATATATTATTGCGGTATAATGTCTTGGCTGTGATTTTAAAAATGGTGATTCCTTTGCTTTCATTCTCCTGCTTGTCCACGAGTGAGTGATGTAACTCTGTAAACCAATAGTGTTCAGCTGCGCGTCATGATGTTACAATGTTACAAATTATTTTTTCTGGAGAAATTGCCAGAAACTAATTTACCAGTATTTTTTAAAAAGGGCCTGTTCACACATGATCCCTTTCCAGCTGGTAGTTTTCCTGATAGGTTCATTTATTCATTCATTTATATGCTAATGGGGCTAATGTGACTGTTTCGAAGAAAACAGGAAAAGAAGAGCTATTGCTTAGTACAGTGGAGATTGCTTTACTTATATTGTAGTATATGCTTTTGAATCATTTGGGACGCATTGTCAGAACACCTCCATTGCTTTCGACGCTCATAAATTTTCATAAAAGTAATCCTGCTGCATGTATTAGTAGGTTTGCAAAAGGTGGCAACTGAAGTCCCGTTAGAGGTTTGCATCTTTGATAAATTCTAACAGTTCCCATTGATTGACAAGAATGATTTATAAATCCATATGGAACACTCCCTTAAAAGTGACATTGCATCTTCAGTTTTGCACTCAGGTGCTTTGCACTTACAATACAGCCCAACCAAACACACTGAAAAAAAAAAAAAAAAAACAAATTCAAAGATGATTCCTTGGATTTACTCATTTTTTTAAGGTTAAGTGGTTGTAAACAATTTATTTGAGCTGAATTTAAATAAACAAATTAAGTTAAATATTACTATATTTAACTGGTTTAAATTCAACACATTTGAATTTAACAACGTTGCAGACATACCTTTTTTTCAGTGCAGTGTTCTCAAAACCTGGGCCAATCAAACTGCCCTGAGTACAGTATGGAGCATTTACACTAGTCAGACTAGCTGGAATTTGGGGGTCAAAATCGCTCGGGCACATTTCAGATAGTCTAGTGTGAGTACCAGCCAAGTGTCAGATAAGGGAACTCTTGATGCTTTGGCATACCAAGACATTTTGCACAATTTTATGCTCCCAATGTTGCTTGAACAGTTTGAGTAACCGTTTTAGGCATCCAACATGGCAACAGTTTAAAAAGCAAGAACTATAAAGACACAGATGAACAAGTTTGGTTTATAGGAACTTGACTGGCCTGAGTTTTGACCTCAACCTGACAAAACACAATTGAAATGACATTTTTACAATCACACTCCTGAACCACATTGAAATTCTTCCTAGGGGTGAAGCTGTTATAGTTTGAAAAAGTGGGAAAATCGCATATTAAACCCTATAGATTAAGATTGAGATGTCATTAAAGTGCATGTTCTTGTAAAGGCATACGATTATAAATATAATACATGTTTCCACACTCTTTTCATGGTCACTTGGACAGACCAGAGCTACTGGCAAATAGTGTCACGGTTCATTTAATTTAGATTTGTTATTCTTTGAATGAAATAATCACTTATTTTTGTTCTCCATCAATAATGCACATTCAAGAGCACATCGATTTGAAAGATTGATGTTTATTTTCAGTCCTCGAGTGCTGCAATTTCACCATTTCCAGAAGATTGAGGTCTAAAAAGGATACACAGATCTCAGCTAAATTTGAGAAGCCACTTCTGCCAATTCAAAATTCACCCAGGCTTGTATTCACGCTAACCCTTTTACATATTTCCTTGAGAAATTCAAAATACAGAAAAATGAAGTGTCTAAAGTGTTATCAAGGTTTGGCCTCCATGGGCGATGCAGTTGATAGAGGTTTATAACTCCGTAGCAGGTATAAGACTTTCATCTTTGTTATAAAAAGCTTGCTTTGAAGTAGAGAGAAAATATACACATTCATGAACTCATTAAAGTTCCTGATTAGTTCAGTGAAAACAAAGCAATGTTTCATTCTTTATGCCAGTTATTCTGTACTCCACCACTCTGTTTTTCATAATCCTCTATTTCAGTGTTATCGAAATGAACACTCCTGAATGAAAGTCTTCCGAAAGAGTCTGTCAGAAAAGCCACACAACATAATTGAATTGCACAGCTTGTGGAGTAACAAGCAATAATAAATGCCTTGCTATTGTTGGGATGCTTCTGAAACTAGAACACTTTATTGTCTTTTATTAATATAAAATAAAAATTTCAATAGTCTGAAAATCAAATTCAAATGACAAGTTGACATCAATGGCAAAGCACTTATTTTTTATTCATTAATTTATTCATTCATTCATTCATTTGAAAACAACAGATTGTCAGACAATCCCATGTTTAATTCAGTTATTTCATAGGGAACCTCTTGGGAAATGCTGAAAACATTATCAAGGTCAAGTATGAAGTTATGCAAAACCATTCACTGTTTTATTACCAAGCGTAGGAATCTCAGCTAATTAACTTAATTGTCGATTGCTCCTGTCTTGCTCTGTGGAGTAATTTTGTCTTTGGAACAGTTCTTAGAAACAACGTTTTGTCTCTCTCAAGGACATTGTTTCATGCAGCAACATAAAACTGCAGCCTTCAGGCCCTCCTCAAATCTGCTAACCTAGCAACCTGGTTGCAGTTACATAAGCTGTCTACACAATGAAAAACAGCCATTGTTGCACTGACTCCTGAAGGTTTCAGCTGAAGACCAGTATGTTTTCATATAAGCCTCAGGCCTAGAAAACATACCGAGTTTACAATTAGCTTCAAGCACATTTGAATCATTTTAATTTGGCACAGCAGGCATTTTCTTCACTTCTTGTTTCTTGAAACATGCACACATTAGTTTCTGGTTATACACTGCAAAAATGTATTTTCCTGCACACCAATTTTTTATTATATTTATGTAAAAAAAAAAAAACATAACTGTTTCAATCTTATCGTCTAAAAAACTAGTCAAAATTGCATTGAAGTTGATGTTTGAACTAAAACAAAAAATGTTGACCAATGGAGCATATAAGCTTAGATCAAATATTTTAGAACTGCGGTAAGTCTAATATCATGTCATTAGACATTTATATTATGGACTTTTTCAAGTAATTGATTCTTAATTTAAAAATGCTTAGATATTTGTACTGGGAAACGTGTCAAAAATGTGGATTTTAAAGCAATTTGACAAACAATAGACAAATAAAATTGTATTATTATTATTATTATTATTATTCCTATTATAATTTTTTTTTTTTTTATGTAAATGCAGCTTAATACACACTAATTCCATGTTTCTTTAGGTTCTTTAAATAAAAAAATCTACCATCATTGTGAATGTCCTCAAATGGTTCTCCATTATATTTTAAAAGCTGCCCTACTATACGTTAAGTGTTGCCACGTTTGCAGTTCCCTACACATTTGAGCTATTTTAAAAATGTCGGTATAGGAAATTACAGAACGTGTTGTGTTTCCTTGGGTTATTTATTTAATATACCACAGCTGTCGAATGGTTTATCTATTGACAAAGTAAAGTGAGAACTCATCCATTACTAATATGTATTGATCTTTGGGATGACCTGGCAACTGAAGTACTGCTATAAAAAAATAAAAACAACAAGTAAAAGAGACGGTCAAAGGGGCATCTTTGAAATCACTTCATAATGTATAAGCTTCATCCACAGGTATCCACAATAGTATGTTAAATGCTAGACATGTTCACTACTGTAGTTGCACTGCTTAATTCTAATTTATGACTCATATCTGATATACAGTTATTTTATTTATTTATTTTTAAATATTTACTAAATGGTCTTTAACAGAGCAAGGACATTTTCACAGACCTATTAATTTAAAAGAGAAATTTATGTTACGTCTCCAAAGCTTGTGAAAACAAAAAGCATACGTTAATTCTTTGAATTTATAGTAGGTTATTTATTAAGTATCTGTACTATATATGACATGGGCCTGCTGGTTAGAACTTTCTGCAGTGGTTTACATGTGTCAAATTAGAAAAGTAGATTAAAATAATAAATAAATAAATAAATAAATAAATAAATAAATAAATAAATAAATAAATAAATAAATAATATCCTAATTATTATTATTATTATTACTATTATTATTATTATTATTATTATTATTATTATTATATTAATAATAAAAATAATAACATCATCATCATCATCAACATTAGTATTGTTAATATTATCATTAAAGTATGATTTTTTTCATTTCTAATAACTAATAAATATTTCATTTCATTGTATAATAAATAGCCTTATTTATTTATATGATTTATATGATATTAGAATACATGGTAGCTTTTGTAAGTGATATGTTTTAGAATAGAATAGAACTTCTCAATAATATTAGTAAAGACAACACAGGCCCTATATGTTGCTTTTACATATAATATATTTCAGTTTATATGGAAAGCGAGTGCATGTTTGCCCAAATAATTTATGGGTTTTTCTCTAAAGACGTTGTTACTCCACACAGGTTAGAGCATCATTATGGGAAACACTCGTCACTACATAGTTCTTTTCCCAAACGATGCATCATACTATGATAGTTTAGCCGCGAGTTAAGTCATTGCTTGGCACCCCTGAACGAATGTTTTCATAACAAAATAGGGCTTTGTTATTAACTCAGCATGCACAGTGTTTTCAAAGTCTGTCTAATTTGTTTTTAGGACAAAAAAAAATCTGTTTCTGTCAATATGTGGTGCTGTGTTGAACACTAATGAGGAACATTTAAGCAAATGGCTACAATATAACAAAGAGTGAAAAATATAAAGTCATATAAAAGTCATGTGGCAACGCAGTGGCACAGTAGGTACCATGCTGGATAAGTTGGCGGGTCATTTCACTGTGGTGTCCCCAAATTAATAAAGGGAGTAAGCCGAAAAGAAAATGAATGAATGAATAAAAGTCATGTGTAACATTACTTAGGTCCCATACAGGATGTATAAAGCATGGTTTGGGACATAAGAAGATTTCTATTTGAACCAAAAATATTCTGCTGTTGTAACAAGATGAAAAACCCTGTCCATTTAAGATGCAGGACAAAACTTACTTATTATTGACATTATATAATTGGATTTTTAAATGATGATGTTCATAAGATCAGCTTGTTATCTGTAATATTCAAGCAGTAAAGAAAATGAGAGTAGAAACAATGTGCTACATTATTTAAACATTTCATGGCTTTTTATTAGATGAATGACAGCAATAACAGAATTGCAGACCCAGACACTTTCACTGTTAGTTAGTCAAGAAAAGCATCGCTGCGTGAAACAAAATCTATAGTCTATAATGAATGTTACCTACAGAACCCATAACAGTTCAGTGAAAAAACCTATTATACCTACACTTCTCATTAGTGATGAAATATTGAAATGTGAAAAACATTTTCTTCGGCAGTGTCAGCAAGAAACAAGAGACTGCTACAAATGTGGCAGTGATAAAAGAGGAGAGTTATTAAATAAATATTTTCTAAATAAATGGAAACTCCAGCATTTTAATGCAATGATACAAAAATAAATAAATAAAATATAGTGTTTATAGACATATTGGGGTTTAAAAGTATATGTACTTAAATTAACCTACTTAAGCCCATATTTCCAAGATCATAGTTGACATTTTTCAGTTGTTGGTAATTTTCTACACATTATCCATGTTTAATCTCAATGTCATGCAAGCAAACCACTAAATAATTATATACACACACACACACACACACACACACACACACACACACACACACACACACACACACACACACACACACACACACACACACACACACACACACACACACACACACACACACACACACACCAATAAGAAATCGCTTTCCTTCCTGTTGTGTGAGGCTTTCAACTTTCTACACCTAATTCAAGAATGCAAAATAGAAGCCCTCCCAAATAAACTCTCCTAAATTGTCATGTAACTAAAAATATTTCTTTGTTCACAAATATATTTCTACTTCACTGAAATATTAGTTTTTCTTAGACATCATCATTTTTTTATTTTATTTTATTTTATTATTATTATTTTTTTGACTGCTGCAATTTCAGTGTGGGAACAAATACCCTTTACTCTGGTGATATCTAAACTCTCAAAAAAAAAAATGGTACATTGTTGTACCAAAGAAGGTACAAACCCCTGTCACTGGGGCAGCAGCTTTTTATAGAACAGAATTGTAACAAATTTGTACCCTTGCAGTTTGTACCTTTAAGGATGTTTTGTACCATGGGAAATCAAAAATGTACCTTTGGTTTTTAAAACCTGTAGATACAATATCAATATCTTCTTCAAAGGTACACATCTGATCCATTACAGTGACAAATTACTATGTACCAGTGTCAAAATGTTTACCAAAGATTTTATTAAAATGCCCTAAATGTTTAGCTTACAATGTCTATAGTTTTATGTTTTACCAGTTGTTTTGTAATATTGTATTATAGAATGACATTAATAAAGTTTATGAGTTTCTTTAAACATTACTTTTAAATGATGATTCATGTTTTAGTATGAAAATCACTCATAAAATCAATTTGCCTTTCCAGTCATACTATTTTCATAGATATTGTTATAAAAGAGTTGTTTAACACTTCTGTACCTTTTAAATGAGAACAATTGTGTATCTTGTGTACCATAAAAAGTACAGAAGAGTCTCATAAGAGGTCTTTTGATACCATAAGAAAGGAACACTATTTGTATCGGTGTGTCTTATTTACGGAGAGTGTAGTATTTGAAAGATTCTCAAGCATAATATCTAAAGTGATGACAAAACAAGGGATTTTGCTCGCATTTTAAGGTTATAAGTCTGAACGGCATGAAATGCCATCAGTCTACAGAGATTTCCTAGCATTTTTCTGTTGCAATCTCCCAGCAATGCTCTGTTGTCAGGAGATCACAATGATTAACCCTGAAAAAGCCAAAGCAAACACTATTAGATTACTATGGCATAAATACAGCACTACAACATACAAAAGAGAGATATTGACTTAGAAAGTCACTTACCTGATTTATAATAATTTGATCAGCTGTTTTTAAATCTAAGAACCTAGTATGCATTCTCTGTCACCATCTTGTGGTGGAACATCAACCGTCTTTGCTCTGCTCAATGACAGGCTGATGACCGTCAACACATTGAATCTCAGAAATTATAAATATTAAAAATTGGCACTATCTTTAAAAATCAACTCCAAAGTTGCATCTAAACAACTACATTCTCGCCTAAAATGTCTCAAAATTATATTATGTTGTCCAATAGCTGCAATATTTGTCAAACTGTTTTAATCTGCTGTCACACCATGTGGGCAAAGTAATACACAAGGTTGAAGAGGCTGTACAAGTGCTGTTATTGCAGAATATTGCATAGCAGATTCGAGAACCAGACAGAACTGTTGTATAAATATATAACTGCTGTATAAATATTTAACTTTTTTCCTTTAACCTTTTGACACACTGTAGTCAGCTGGGAGAATTAGTGTGTTTCATTTTTTCATCTTTCTATCGACTGAAAGACTGGGGCATAATATGAAGGGTGCATAACTTAAAATAACTTTATCAATGTGTAAATTTATCAATAGGGGTGTCACGATTTCGATTTTTAATCGAAATCGAACGAAATTTATGCTCAATTTCGATTATCGAATCAAAAAATAGAATCGTCGATGCTGCCACGCCCCCATGTCACGTCAGCTTGGCTTGCCAAGCGGGAAAAAAACAGGCTTGTTGAAGTGCTTGTTAAACTGTAGAGGCAGGAGACCCGTCGACAGAACTTAAACCCTTTCCTCTTTCAATGAAGTCGCCGGTGTGTAAGCATTTTGGATTTCCAGTGAGTTATGTTGACAACGTTCGTGTTGTCGACAAAAAAAAACACAGTTTTGCAAGCTCTGTTATGTACGTATTACGTACGGTTCGTCCGATAGACAACATCGGCATCGTGATCCTCCGCCCGCCCCTGTTGAAATCCGCTCGCGAAAAGTACACACTCAGGCCCCGTTTACACTGTCTTTGTTTTTAAGTGGCATTTTAGAACGACAACGATTTGACATCCACAGTGGCGTGTAGCATTTCTGAGCAGCCCTCCTTCCTCTTTACCTCTGAAAATGCACATCACGTGACCACACAGACGCACATACAGCCTTGCGCTTGAGACAGCAGGTCCAGGCAGTCAGAGGACTGCTTCAATCTTTCACTCACTTGTACTTAGTCATTTTTAGCGAACACCTCAGATACTGTTGGCTGGTTCCTGTTGTGCGTCTTTTTTACCGACGCCATTATAACGACACTATTCACGAGTCCCGCAGAAAAAAGTGATTGACAGGTGGTAAATATGTGTGTATCTTGCCTTTTTTCATTTACTGTATGATTTGTTTATGGGTAAAACAAAGACCATGCAGGTGAGTTAGTTTAAACGGTAGGCTACAAATAATTAATTGGTCATTAATTAATTATTTATAATCGAAAATCGAATTGAATCGTGCCTTTAGAATCGAAAATGTAATCGAATCGAGGATTTGAAGGATCGTGACACCCTTATTTATCAAGAACCCATTGAACCATGCGAGATGTCACAACGAGATGCTGTTTTCAAGATGACGAAAATACTTACCAGAGAACATTTTTACCAAATGTTTTTCATGATGTTTCTCTAAATTTTTCCACACCCAATTTATTTGATAAATTATTATATTTATTAATGTAGCAACTCCACCATGCAACACCACTCGGTGACTTAACCCGGTATGTCACTGAGTTAGCCCACTCAGTGTTGCCCCCTGTGGTAGCAAATCATAGATATACACACTAGACATTGCACACGGTCCCCGAGCATGCATCAATAGCACCGCCACATTTTACAGTGCTCCCAGGACAAACGTTATTCAACCACATAGTCAAGACTAAGCCCAATGTAAAGATGCGAAGTAGGTAGTGCTATCGTCCCACAGCAAGAAGGTCGCTGGTTCGAGCCGCGGCTCAGTTGGCGTTTCTGTGTGGAGTTTGCATGTTCTCCCTGAGTTCACGTAGGTTTCCTCCAGGTGCTCCAGTTCCCCCCCCAGTCCAAAGACATGCGGTACAGATTAACTGGGTAGGCTAAAATGTCCGTAGTGTATGAGTGTGTGTGTGTGTGTGTGTGTGTGTGTGTGTGTGTGTGTGTGTGTGTGTGTGTGTGGACGTTTCCCATAGATGTGTTATGGCTGGAAGAGCATCCACTGCGTAAAAATTTGCTGGATAAGTAGGCGGTTCATTCCGCTGTGGCGACCCCAGATTAATAAAGGGATTATTACTATTACTATAATCATTAAGGCCATCGTTAGTATGGAGGTTCATATTCATTCATTCATTTTCTTTTTTTCAACTTATCCAGCAAATTTTTACGCAGCGGATGCCCTTCCAGCCGCAACCCATCTCTAAGAAACATCCACACACACACACTCATATATACACACACACAAACACACACACACACGGACAACTTAGCCTACCCAATTCACCTGTACCGCATGACTTTGGACTGTGGGGGAAACTGGAGCACCCAGAGGAAACCCAAGCGAACGCTGGGAGAACATGCAAACTCCACACAAAAACGCCAACGGAGGCTCGAACCAGCGACCTTCTTGCTGTGAGGTGACAGCAGTACCTACTGCGCCACTGCGTCGCCATGGTGAAATATACGCAGCATAAATACTGCCAGGCTGTAGCAGGTAAATAATATTCCTCTCACATCTCAGAGAAAGGATCAGAATAGAATAAGAAGGCATGAAGAGAAACAATAATAAAAAATGATAACGTTGCTCAGACGCTTTGGAAAGTTCCACCTAGAGGAAAGAGGATAACAAAGCTGATCTCAGAGCAGCCGTCAATCAGCACTCGCTTTCGCTGGGCTTCATGCTGTCCTTTTATTAGAGGACGCAGAGATATGAAGCGTCCGTAGGCTATACTGGCCCTTCTTTCACATGTTCAGCTCCTTTCAGGAATGGGGGGGGGTGGCTGAAACACTGCTTTATCCTACCCAGGGAATACAAAGCCTTCTTCAGTCTCAATCGATAAGGTTCTGGCTCTGATAGAGGAATAGGCCACTAGATCCTCCCCTTGGTAATAGAGTTTACAACTACTGCTTTTCCCAAGCAGAAATGCCTCTGATGCCTTCATCAAAGGAGTCAGAAGATGTTCTTCAAAAAGATAGTTTGAGAGCAAAATGATAGGAACGGCTTCTTTGAGGGTCAATGTCAATAGCAGAAACTACAATTCGCCAAACGGTGAGAATTTGATGAAAATTTGAAAGTTACCCCTGAAGTCCCTTTGAATGCACAGCTTGTCTCGAAGTGTGACAGAATTTCAACTGAAACAAGAATACAGAATATTGCATAGCCAGTAACTCAGAAACTCTCGCTTTCACACACATACACTACGGCCAATTTTAGTTTATCCAATTCACCTATAGGGCATGTCTTTGGATTACGGGAGAAACCAGAGCACCCAGAGGAAACCTATATGCAAACATGAAGAGAACATGCAAACTTCATTAATTCATTTTCTTGTCGGCTTAGTCCCTTTATTAATCCGGGGTCGCCACAGCGGAATGAACCGCCAACTGATCCAGCACGTTTTTTTATGCCGTGGATGCCCTTCCAGCCGCAACCCATCTCTGGGAAACATCCACACACATTTACACACACACAAACATACACTACGAATGATTTAGCCAACCCAATTCACCTGTACCGCATGTCTTTTGACTGTTAGGGAAACCAGAGGACCCGGAGGAAACCCACGCAAACAGAGGGAAAACATGCAAACTCCACACAGAAACGCCAACTGAGCCGAGGTAAAGTCTAGATCGGATATGCGGCCAACCAGAAGTGCGATATGCACATTAAAAAAGCAGCATTTTTTTATGACACTGTATAACAATAATTAATATTTTTACGGTACTGTGAGGGTTGGGTTTAGGGTTGGGGGTAGGTGTTAAAAAATAGATTTTATTGGGTAATTTAATAGATAACATAACTAATACTCGGTACAACTACAGTTTTTACATTACTGTGACGGTTGGGTTTAGGGTTGGGGTGGGGGTAGACGTTAATAAAATACAACAAATGAGAAATTTAATAAATAATAGAAATAATTCGTGTTAACTTCCAGCCGCAAACGTATTCGCTCTAGCAACAACCCTGAGCCGAGGCTCGAACCAGCAACCCAGCGACTTTCTTGATGTGAGGCGACAGCACTACCTACTGCGCCACTGCGTCACCCATTCAAACTTCATACAGAAATTTGTTACACTTTATAATAACTACACACTATGAACCATTTATTAGGCATTAGCAAATAGTGAATTCATTATCTGTCATTATCATTATCAGAATGAGTTAATAAATGATGAAATAACTCTTCAAATGAATATTTATGATTCTTATTATTCAGGCATATACTAATAATTAATTTGTATGTTAATAAATGCTTTATTAATTCAAATTCATCCATTTTTGTGACATAATCTAAAGTGAGAACTATTTATGCTTCATAAATCCCTTTATGAGGGATTACTTTACAGTCATTTCATCATTTTAAATAAGAATGCAAAGATTATTGTTCATTTGATACTGAGCAATTAACTGTCATTTATAAAGCATAAATAGTCCTCACTTTAGATTAGGTCACAAAACTGCATGAAGTTGAGTTAATAAAGTATTTACTAACATACATAGAAACAATTAATATATGCCTTTCAATAGTTTAATAATCATTTATTAACTCATTCTGAATGAACCTAAAAACCACCAACTACTCTTGAATACAAATGATTTGTAAATAATGGGATACCTAATTTAGTAATGAAAAAATAAATCATTAAAGTATGAAAATATAATTATTAAGCAGATTATAACTGTGGTTGTAAGTCAAGAATAGAGCATTTGTAGCTGCAGTTATAAACTGCTTACTAACATCTATTAATGTAGAGTTAATGCTTAACAAATAATGAATTCACTAGATGCTGATGCTTAGTAAATGATACAGTGTGTAGTTACCGGAAAGTTTTACAGAAATCTCTACTGACCCAGCCGGAATTTGAACTAATGACCTTCTTGATGTAATGTGACAGTGCCAACAACTGAGCTTTCCAAAAATTATCATTTAAAAAAAAACAAAAAACAATAAAGTACATTGTAAAAAATGGCCGTGATTTCAACAGTAAAAAACTGTAAAATTGCTACAGTACAAATCCGTAACCTGGTTAACGGTATGTTTACTTAATATATACGGCGAATAACCGTGAATTGACTTTCCCAGAATTCCCTGCATGGCACATCACTTTTTATGTTACATCTAATGTCGATAAACAATGTTTATTTCATTACTTTAATTTTATGTGTGTTACCATACTGGTGTTTAGTAGCTGTGTGAATGACAATAAGCACCTTCTATATGCTGATACTCTTTTCTGCTTGTGGGAAAAGTTGATTGTGATGAGCATTGGCTCATTATGTAACTTCCTCAACACCACCTGTGGGTGTGCTAACGTGACTAACTGTGTAACAAAAGATGTGTAAAGTAGATGTTGATAATTCAAAATATATACTTCTATAAATTAATAAAATACGGTAATTTCCCATAAAAATAAAAATACTTTTACAGTTTGTACCGTGTTTTTAACGGTAAAGTACTGGCAACCACAGCTGCCGGTTTTTTACCGTAAATTTTACGGATTTTTTTTTTTTTTAACATTGTATGTATAGGGAAAGAAAGAAAGAAAGAAAGAAAGAAAGAAAGAAAGAAAGAAAGAAAGAAAGAAAGAAAGAAAGAAAGAAAGAAAGAAAGAAAGAAAGAAAGAAAGAAAGAAAGAAAGAAAGAAAGAAAGAAAGAAAGAAAGAAAGAAAGAAAGAAAGAAAGAAAGAAAGAAAGAGGCTGAACAAAATCTTTTTAGTTTTGCTTGATTTTTTTGCAAGTATGACTATACTTGCGGTACATACAGTATGACAAACTTAAACATACAAAACATGTAACAATATGTTTCTGATGTGAAGTGGACAAAGATCTAAGGACCAACAAAGTGGTGTGCTCTTTATTGTAGTTTGCAGACATTCATTTTAATGTTTAAACTGAAACCATTACTCAGCTATTGACTAAACTTGAATGCTCGAGTGGATTCAGTGTTCTGCTTATGAAGATAAGAAATGTCAGTCTGCCATCAAGGTCTTCAAAGCGAGTCTACATCACAGAAAACACACACATGCATGCACACGCATACACACACACACACACACACACACACACACACACACACACACACACACACACACACACACACACACACACACACACACACACACACACACACACACACACACACACACACACACACACACACACACACACACACACACACACACACACAAAAAGACAGTGCCAGCTAAGGGCTATTCCCACTCACTTCAAACAGAAACTTTAATAACAAGCACCCAATGAATCACTTCTCTTTTATTATTCATTTCTCTCTGTGTGTGCGTGTGTGTGCGTGTGTGTGCTGCAGTGCGGAGGCTGTGTCTCTGCAGTCGTCCCCACAACTCTCTCCATCAAGCCCCATCACTGATATATACTCTCACACACTGCACACATACTCCCAGATCACAACAGCACGCAAGGGGGGTTTCTAGAAATCTCATTTATTCAGAGAGAAATGGACATTATAAATCTCATTACTTGCCTCTTTTATGATGGAATAAAGGAAAACAGCATTTTAGATGATATTCAATTTTTTTTTTTCAAGCTATCTTCTTTGTGAAGATTTTGGATTTATTTTACCTGCACAAATAGATTGTAGACGGTGATATTAGAGCAAAGAAAGCCATATCTTGTATCAGGTAATTAGTTGTTTGCAGAGTGTAGAAAACCAATGGTCTCGGTCAGTGAGTTACCCAGTCGGTAGAGATAATTGAATAAACCACAAGTCTACAGCCCTTTAAAACTGCCTAATTATAAATTAAAGAGACAGTTCCGCTAGAAACCAGTATTTTTTGTTTACTCTCCATCACACCATGCAGATGTATATGTGTATAAATATATGAAAAGTTTAATACCTTTCATGCAGTGTGTAACACAGCTCTAAGTGAATGATTAAAACTATTGATTCTTTAACAAAATAGTTGACTCAGAGTTGAATAAATGAATCGAGTTGGATTTGGATCTTTTGTCCGTTTGCTATTGAAAGAATGAGCAGCAGAGACTATTATGTATGGGACTTGTTCAGACTTCAACAGGGACTTTGTCAGTAACTGTTACAGTTCATATAGACCAGTTTCTTCTTCCTCTGGATCATGTATGTGCAATTAAAATTGTTGCCCCGTTTTGTGTAGTTTGCAAAATATGTGTTTAGTTGTGTGTTACAAGTTGTAAACCTACAAGAGCAAAATCATGTAAAGGAGGTCGAGCCTTCGCTTTCATGGCTCCTACACTCTGGAATAGCCTTCCTGATAACGTCAGAGGCTCAGACACACTCTCCCAGTTCAAAACTAGATTAAAGACCTATCTGTTTAGTAAAGCATACACTCAATGCATCACCTAGCGGGTTCCACACTGGCTTCTACATCTTGCTTATATACACTATGAACAGCAGCTACGCTAATTATTTTCTTTATTCTCTATTTTCACCTGGGGATACTCATCCCGAGGTCCTCAGATTAGGAAGAGTCACTGATTGGATCCAAGACCAGCGACGTGATGATCCCAAGGATTCCATATCCGGGACCAGGCCATATCCTGAGCTGCTGCTGCGCTGATGGTCGTGGGGAGTGGAGAACATGAGTCTGATTCCAGCAACGCTCCAGGGACAGACGAGTCTTCATTGAGGCCATCTTCCAGCATAAACCACGGCGAATGAAGTTCTGCACAAGACTTTTGGCCAGCGGAGAAATTAAAATGGTCGTGTCCAACTGAGTCTGGTTCTCTCAAGGTTTTTTTTCTTCACTCCCATCAGGTGAAGTTTTTTTTCCCTCTTCGCTGTCGCCACTGCCTCGCATGGTTCAGGATTGGTAGAGCTACGCATCGATGAATTGGCTCTTCAGTGTTTGAACTCTCAGTAATGATTAAATCACACTGAACTGAGCTAAACTGAACTGAACTTAAACACTAAAACCTGAACCACACTGTTCCAGTTACTGAACCACACTGTTCCAGTTACTATGACCATTTATGTGAAGCTGCTTTGACACAATCTACATTGTAAAAGCGCTATACAAATAAAGCTGAATTGAATTGAATTGAATCGCCCTGCGTGTCTTGTAATCACTTATCTATTGTAGATCAGTGCTTGTACTGTATCTCTCAGGTTAAACCTTTATGGGGCTATTCACATATTGTGTCCAAAACCACGTTGAAAACGCGACGTGAGCTTCTTCCTTTACTAATTTAAATGCGTTTACGAACTCGGGTTCTCCTACTGTTTTTTTTTTTCTTTTTGCTCTAGCCACCATCAGCAGTTTTAAACAGTTTTAAAAATAGTTTAACTTTTGCCACTGTGGATTAATACTGAATGTGTGTCACTGTTATTACTTGGATTTAACGTTAAGAATAGAGTAGTATGCTGTTTAACTGCATTGCTTCATTGCATTCCAGCATTGGACTCTCACATACTCTCTGCTACTTCATATCTGTGGTGGTCATTTCTATCGGTCTCATGCTGAACGAAGTCGACCAATCACAACAGACTGGGTCATCGGTCCAATCAGCGCAGATTAGCTTCGCGCTAAAGAGGGGTTTGGGAACAAATGAATCGCTGAACGAATCATATGAGAGTTGTTGGGATAATTAGGTAAAAATAAATCCATAAGACAATAAAATTGTTTTTTTTTTACCTTACATGCATATCAGTCTGTTGTTGGAGACCCCAGAAACCAAAATAAGATTGTATAATGCAAAAAAGGATCTCTTTAAGAAATGGACCATTATTCTAGTGTTGTTTGCAAAAAACTTTAATCTTTAAAATATTTAAAATTTAACTAAGTGAAAGGTGGGAAAGAGAAATAAAGAGAAAGCCTGCAGTTTGTTAGCTGCACTCACAGTCAGTTGTTTAAATATTTTAGTGACACATGCAGTCAAACATGCAGTCAGAGCTCTTCTACTGTGAGCTGCTGTTGGACTCATTCCTGAAGAGCCTCTGCTGAGCTGCTCCAGAAACACAGTGGCTCTTAAAGAACACCTTTCCTGGAAGCTCTTGGGACTCACAAATCACCCAAGCCTCATTTGTCTTCCCGAAGACCAGCTTGTGGGGCCCGAAAGAGAGTAAAGTGGGATTAATTTCCACCCCTTCCCAGTTGGATTGAATCAGCTCTACTTCCCCTTGCAGACGGCGCAGATGAGATCCGGACACTGCTTAATGTCAGTGTCTGTTGTGCAATTGTGCTAATGAAAACGAAAGCAGCCTGCAGATGACAGGAAGCAGCTCCGAGAGGGAGGGCTGTGCAGCGACTCTGGGGGAAAACTAAATCTAATAGAGATAGATAGATTATAGCATATGGGGTTTTCATATCACAAAAAAAAAAAAAAAAATTATGCTAATCCTAAAAAAAATATCTTACATTTTAATTTAAAAATACATGTTTTTTAATGGAAAATTACAAGGTCTATTGTGAAATATAATTATAGTTGTAATTATAATAAACATATTTAAGTATTGAATTAATATTGAAGTATTGTCTTAATATTTTAGAAATAAATAATTATGCAATTCTGTACTACTACTACTACTACTACTAATAATAATAATAATAAAACAACTACATTTACTCATTTAATATATAAGCAATAACAAACCTATAATAACAGCTATAATTATGCTACACAACTATTTAATTACTGACAGCCAAGGAAAAGGCACCTGTCTTCCGTCACCCTGACCCAACACTCCCCTTCATTATGGAAGTTGACGTGGCTGGTGCCGAAGTTAGTGCCATCCTCTCACAGTGGTCTGGTGAACCCCGAACCCTCCATAAGTGTGCATACTATTCCAAGAAACTGTCACCTTCAGAACATAACTATGGCATCAGGGACTGCGAGCTACTGGCCCTGAAGCTGGTGCTGGCAGAATAACATCACTTGTTGGAAGGAGCCCAATTCCCATTCACGGTCACAACTGACCACAAAAACCTCCAGTATCTTCGTGATGCAAAACGCCTGAACGCTTGCCAGGCTCACTTTGCCTGGTTCGATATCACCATCACCTACCAGCCTGGCCATAAGAATGTCAAGGCCGATGCCCTCTTTCGGATGTACTCACCAGAACCCGCTTTCGATGCCCCTGAACAAGTTCTACCTTCCACCATCTTCATTGTACCCATCCTGTGGCAGTTGTACGTAGAGATCCAAACTGCCACTGCTTAAGAACCAGCACCCCACAAACTCCCTCCTGATCACCTTCCAGACGCCGCCTTTCGCTGCTGGATAATATGCACACCTCCCTCGGCTCAAGACAACCAGGCAGCAGGCAAACCCTCTCGCTCCTCCAACAGAGGTATTGGTAGCCCCATATTATCAGGGACGTCACCCAAAATGTCCAGGGTTGCTCGGTCTGTGCCGTCACCACCACACCTCGTCGTCTTCCCGAAGGTAAATTAGAACCCCTGCCCATTCCCCGCCAACCCTGGACCCACCTAGGAGTGGACTTCGCCACCAATTTGCCTCAATCACAAGGGTATACCTCCATTCTTGTTGTTATAGACTGTTTTTCCAAATCTTGCGAATTAATCCCTTTGAAAAGTTTCCCCTCAGCTTAAGAAACGGCTGAAGCCCTTATCCATCACGTCTTCCGCAATTAAGGGCCCCCTGGGGACATTATATCAGATCAGGGTCCACAGTTTATAACTAGGGTCTGGAGGGCATTCTTTCAGCTTCTGGGCACTAACAACAGTTTTTCCTCTGGCTACCACCAGCAGACGAACGGACAGACCGAGCGTAAATTCAAGAGATTTCCCGCTATCTCTGGACATACCACTCTTTACATCAGGATACCTGGAGCCAGTATCTACCATGGGCAGAATATGCACAAAACTCCCTTAGACAACCTTCCACCAGACTAACCCCTTTCTAATGTGTTTTAGGGTACCACCCTTCCCTGTTCTCATGGTCCTGTGAGACCTCGGAAGGGCCTGTGGTAGATCACTTGTTCTGAGAGAGTGAGAGGGTGTGGGACTCAGCTCATGTCCATGTCCACTGCCAATCCCACCTCCTAACTGGGAGACAAGGTAAGGCTGTCCACCTGGGGTATTTGCCTTCGGCTGCCTTGCCTTAAGCTGAGTCTCTGCTACACAGGACCATTCATAGTGCTCTCCCAAATCAACCTAGTCACCTTCCGTCTCAACCTTCCACCACAGTATTGTATTGCACCCTCCTTCTATGCATCACAACTCAACCCTATTTTGACCCGGTTTCTCCTCCCTCCACAGACCCGGAACCACCCCCCTTCCTGACCAAGCTGAAGTCATTGCCCAACAATATCTACCAAGTCAAATTGATCCTCGACTCCCGGCGGTGGAACGGTCACCTCCAATATCTAGTTGACTGGGAAGGATCAAGTCCTAATTAAGTCTCCTATAAAGCCTCCTCGATTCCAGTCATTCAAGTGGAAGCAAAGTCTGATGGTCCACCTTACCTTCCCCCTTACTCGCCTTCTTCTGTGGATATTTCTCCTCTCAACCTTTGGATGCTTCCCTCAAACCAGAGGTTGAATAAAGCTATCATTAAAGGATGTGACTTTACACTATGTCTGCTTGAAGCTATTTGTTTGCAACGTAAACAACTATTCATCTGCTCCACTGCAAAGACTCTCACTTACTTGCTCGTCCTGTTTATTAATGCACTACTGGCTTGAATAAATGGATGAAAAGAGATTACCCTCCTTGTGACCTGCAGCGCTCACATCGGTTTATCAGAAACCTTTTATCGATGATTTTTTTTCCGCAATTGTCAGCAAGAACAAACATAGAAGCCTTATCAAATTAACAAGCAGCACCTGAATGTGTTCAAACTAATTAAAAACGCCAAAATGGGACAAATATATACCATTTTGAAAGTGAAACCACCTCATATTCATAGATTATAAGTTCAGTATTTATTACACGATGGTCTTTACATTTAAGTGCTAACACATTTAGCTCTATATTCTGCTCTGTTATAATGACTGTTTACATTTACATGCTTAACCAGCATTTCATCACAGTACTCTGAAACAATTTTGTTACTTCTCATCTATCTAATCTTCTCATATCTAGAGTCTATTCATTTTCTTCTACTTATTTAATATTTAGTAAAACAAGTTTAGCCCAAACAAGAGTGTCAGATTTTTTACAGTGAGTGAAAGACTTATCTTTAGAAATCTTCAATATGGGCACTGTTTAATAATTGTGCACAATACATACATGTAAATGTGTAATTAAAAGCACATACAGCTGATTTGTTTATAAAAATCACACAACTGTGGTATATGGCATTACTTCTACATCTCTTTCTGGACTAACTACTCTATGAAATCAAAGTAAAAAAATTAAGCACCAGGAGTGTCGTGACAGGCCCATAAGACCAACGATAACTCATATTTTCAACACACTCAGACACACACACACACCGCGGAGGAAGACGTGATTTGAGTTGTATGTCACACTAATGCCACTTGCAGACTTATTAAGCTCTTCACCATGGTGACGATGAGTCATTCGCCAGCTCCAGACCCTTGCCATTGTCCCTATCAGACAGCTTCCAAAAGAAAATAAATAAATAAATAGATTTAATGTGTTAAACCCACATACAACAGCCTTATATTAAGTCCACGTGGACAGACATTTTTTACTCAATGTACCCATTAAAGCAAACCCCAAAAAAATTACAAAAAATTATATTTAAAATACAACAGAATGTGAATGGAGATTTAAATCATCTATTATTTAATATAGAAATAAAAATACATATATTTACAAGAACTGAATTATGAATAATGAGCAACATACTGTATATATATATATATTATGTACAATCTAACAACTTTTGTATTTAGAGTAGGCCTTTTTTAACTTATGTTTAAAAATATATATATTTAAAAATGTCGAGAAAATAATTTGTATGGAATACTTATGAACATATAAAAGTCAAATTCTAGACAACGTGACATTCATTTGGTCGATAATTCCGGTCATATTACATCCTCCAACCTTTTACTCTGCCATACGTTAGTCAAACCAGCCAACCTACATTTAATCAGGACATCAGATAAAGTGTTTATTGATTTCTTCAATGTGGTTAATCGTTGACGATGTCTTTGAATATTTACCAAGGACTGTGGTTATTTTCATTACACGCGAGTTTGGCTGACAGGTCGTATTCACCAGCTGCATAATGCACTGTCAATGCTGATATAACTCATGTCATGCATTTTTGCTTGATGCACAGTAATGACTGCTTTCTACATGGCAAGGGTCATAGCGCACCAATATGTCATTCTGCAGGACTGAGGGGATTTATAGCATCATACCATGTCATTGCCCAGAACCCACAAATACATTTTCCCATCATCCATATCCATAATTACCACTCAAACTCAGCTAAGGGAGGCTTTATATGTATGTTTCCCCAACAGCAAATGTCAAATATTTTCTTGTATTGCTTTTTATGGTAGCATTGAGCAGGATCTATATATATCTATATATATCTATATATATATATATATATATATATATATATATATATATATATCTATATATATCTATATATATATATATATATATATATATATATATATATATATATATATATATATATATATATATATATATATATATATATATATTAGGGATGGGAAGATTAATCGATATGTATCGATACGCGGTCATGCGCGTGCACGATGCGAGTGCATCGGTTGAGCAGCAGAGGATGAATGAAATTTTGGAAGCAAATCGAGATGCATCGGTTTTTGCGAGATGCATCGGTTTTTCCGAGATACAGCTTATTTTTTTAATATAGAATGTATTTTTTATTTATTAACAAGTGTTGTCAACCTGTTTTTGGCGCATAATTTAATCGACCTACATAAAGTAAGCCTTAGCAACGGATTTGCGGATGTGTACACTCACACTACAACTCAGTGTATCAGGTGTGCGGATGAAGCTAGTGGTGCGCCCTCAGAAAGCGCGAGAAGCAAAACAAACATTTTATTCCCCACTGAGTTTTAAATCTAAAGTATGACAACATTATGGATTTTGCATAAAGGATGGACAACATGAAAGGACAGATGCAATTTGCAAAATGTGCCGCGCATCTATAAAATACGCGGGCAGTACGAGTAATCTGAAATCTCACTTGAAGCGACGCCACGGTTTTGTTGTGAAAGCATTTTCCAGTGTTCCTACATCCCCGGCTTTCGCACTGCTTGAACTGTAGCTACCAGCTCCAAAGGTGGTGAGAAAAGCATTGCAAGTTTTTTTTTTTTTCCATGCGCAAAAGTTTTGTGCGCTCTATGCCAATAACGGATGTTATTGCATTGTTCATCTGCAGGGCCGGAGCAAGCTGAACTGCTGCTCTAGGCAGAGGACGATCACGCCGCCCTCAACCCCAATGTGAAAACGAAAGTGACCGGTTATGAAAATGAAGTGACGTGTCGCGGACCTCTATTCTGCCGCCTTATGCACGGATATAACTGAGGACGCGCGGGTGTCGCGGACCTCTATTCTGCCGCCCTATGCGCGGATATAACTGAGGACGCACGGGTGTCGCGGACCTCTATTCTGCCGCCCTATGCGCGGATATAACTGAGGACGCGCGGGTGTCGCGGACCTCTATTCTTCCGCCCTATGCGCGGATATAACTGAGGACGCGCGGGTGTCGTGGACCTCTATTCTTCCGCCCTATGCGCGGATTTAACTGAGGACGCGCGGGTGTCGCGGACCTCCATCTGCCACCCTATGCGCGGATATAACTGGGTGTTGCGGACGCCGCCCTCTCTATACTGCCGCACTAGGCGGTTTTAAACACCTCCAACTGTTAATTTTTATTTAATTATAATAATAATAATATTAATAATAATAATGATAAAAATAATGGGTGTCACGGTGGCACAGTAGGTAGTTTGACCACCTCACAGCAAGAAGATTGCTGGTTTGTTATATTTTTATTAGCCTGTTGCTTACAGTGACAGTGATGTTTCAACGCAGCATAACACTGCTAGTTCACCACCTTAAGTTTTGAATAATCAGTGGCAAAATATATCTTTGTAAAACTTGTTTTCATAGTTAAAGTTAAATCACAATTCTTGTTGTGCAATGCTCAACCTTTATGTTGAAAGAGTGCAAATATATATATATTAATATATATTGCACTTATCCATTCTGTTTATCTTGAAAATACTTAAATAATATGTGCTATAGGTTCTAAAATGGCCCTCTACTGTAAACTGACACTCTGGCTCTGAGAGAAGAGCCAGTTTGTAAAAAAAAGTCTTGGTTTTGCTTGGTTTATAAATAATCAAACTCATTCAATGGCACAGCATCCTCTTTCACATCATCTCATAAACTTGATTTAATTAGTTAGTGCTGAATTATCGCATCGTATCGTGATATGGGTGTGAATCGTATCGTGTCGCATCGCAATATGTCATAAATGTATCGCTAATATATCGGATCGTATTCTTTGTATCGAGATGCGTATCGGATCGGCATTATAGCTTAGATGCCCAACCCTAATATATATATATATATATATATATATATATATATATATATATATATATATATATATATATATATATATATATATGTGTGTGTGTGTGTGTGTGTATGAAGAGTTACACATTTAATGATGCTTTTCACATTTAACACAATGCACATTTTCTCAGCAATTTTTCAAACAAATTTCATTTAAATAATTTTTTTTAGCAAATTTAATATGTGCTGAGAAAATGTGCATTGTGTTAAATATGAAAACCATCATTGACATTATCAGAAGTACTTTTAGAAACTGGGCATTGATATAATTCAACACTGAATACCATATGATAAGCGCAAGGCTATATACAGAAGGCTAAGTATTTCCCTGGCAACAGACCACAAGCTTCAGACTAGGAAAGATAACATTTGCTGTGGTATATTTTCATTCAAACCAATACCTGCTGCTGCTTTAGGTCGCTTATAGGGAGAAAAGCTGCTCATAGCAGCTGGTGCAGGATCAGTATTTCCCACAGATGTTTTAAATGATGAGCATGTTAGTTTCAACATCCGCAGCAGTGGTAAAAATTAATGTGCATGGAATGTTAAAGCAAATTTCTAATCTGCCAATCACATGACAACAACTCAATGCATTTATTCATGTAGTCATCAGAATGGGGATAAAAGGTGATTTAAGTCCATGAACGGGACGTGGTTGTTGGTGCCAGACGGGCTGCTCTGAGTATTTCAGAAACTGCTGATCTATTAGGAAGTTTTACACACTACCATCTCTAGAGTATACGGAGAATTGTCAGAAAATGAGAAAATAACCAGTGAGTGGCAGTTCTGTGGGCGCAAATGCTTTGTTGCTTGGTTCGAGCTGATAGAAGGGCAACAGTAACTTAAATAACCACTCGTTACAACCGAGTTATGCAGGAGAGAATCTCTAAACATACAACAGGTCTAACCTTGAGGTGGATTGGCTACAGCAGCAGAAGACCACACCAGGTGGCACTCCTGTCAGGCTAAGAAGGAAACGGAGTACATTTTGCACAGGCTCACAAAAAACGGATAATAAAAGGATAATAAAAGATTGGGAAAAACAACGCCTAGTCTGATGAGTCTCGATTTCAGAATAGAAAATTTGGTCGGAATTTGGCATCAACAACATGAAAGCATGGATCCATCCTGCCTTGCATCAATGATTTAGGTTGCTGGTGGTGGTGTATTGGTGTGGGGGATATTTTCATGGCACATTTTGGACCCATTAGAACCAATTGAGCATCGTGTCATAGCCACAGCCTACCTGAGTATTGTTGTTGACCATGTCAATCCTTTTATGACCAAAGTGTACCCATTTTCCGATGGTTACTTCCAGCAGGATAACACGCCAAGTCATATAGCGTGAATCAAATCAGACTGGTTTATTGAATGTGACAATGAGTTCACTGTACTCAAATGGCCTCCACAGTCACCAGATCTCATTCCAATGAGATCTTTGGGATGTGGTGGAACGGGAAATTCATATCATTGATGTGCAGCACTGTCAATATGGACCAAAATCTCCAGGGGATGTTTCCAATACCCATGTGCTACCATGCTAAATCACAAACAGTATTTATTTTCCTTTGAAAATAGTATTTTAGGCCACACTTTGGTTGAAACCACTAGGTTGGTTGGATTTTTTTCTTCAAATATATCTATGGGACTACAATGGCCATAAAACAGATTTGTTTAAATGACCAATTTTATCCGGAAACAAGTGTATTTTTTAAACAGTTGGGTGATTGAATAATTTGTTCAATTGATTCACTCAAACCAAAGATTCATTCAGAAATGTGAGTTAATTTGATAAGCACAACAGTTCTGTTGTGGCTTTTTAGCTAATATTGTACTTGCCAATATATATATAAACAGCTGAAGTCAAAATAATTAGCCCCCCTTTATTTCCCCCCCGTTTTCTGTTTAACAGAGAAGATTTTTTTCAACACATTTCTAAACATAATAGTTTTAATAACTTCTCAAATAACTGTTTTATTTTATCTTTCCCATGATAACACAAAATACTATTTGACTAGATGTTTTTCATACACTTCTATACAGCTTAAAGTGATATTTAAATGCATAAGTAGGTTAATTAGGTTAACTGGGCAAGTTATTGTATAACGATGGTCTAAAGGGGCTAATAGTTTTGTCCTTAAAATGGTGTTTAAAAAAAAAAAACTGCTTTTATTCTAGTCAAAATAAAACATAAGACTTACTCCTGAAGAAAAAATATTATCAGACCTACTGTGAAAATTTATTTGCTCTGTTAAACATAATTTGGGAAATATTTAAAAAAAGAGAAGAAAAAAATCAAAGGGGGGCTAATAATTCTTACTTCAACTGTGTGTATATATATACACAATAGTTTTCAACACTAACAGCAATTCTAAAAATGTTTCTTTAGGACCAATTGCATTAAAGTATTATTGAAATGGAAGTAGTTATTTTAAATTGTAATAACATTTTATGGTTAAGTTTAGCTATTTTACGGTATTTTCAAATAAATGCAGCCATATGTCAAGTCAAGATGTCAATAGATGCTTAAACATTTAAGAACCTTTCACAAATTAGGTAACTGACAATACTTTTTTAATGACCTGAATCACCTGAAAAAAGGTCGGCAAAACACAATTGTGTTGAACTTTATGGCTAAACAAAATGTCAAAGGTTCAGCTTCAACTTCAAAGTAAATATTCAAATCCAATGCTCATTATGTTCTCTGCATGTTAAAGTATGCTACAACAGTATTATACTGACTTAAAAATTGCTCCAAATGATTTCATGTGTGAGTGAGCTGTCCAAATGATTCAGACTGAATCACAAACCAATTATAACCATTTTGCCAAATCACTTGACCACTGAAAAGGATCCAACCCCGAAAAATATTCATTTGCAAAACCACTAGCTCTGAATTTAAATGGCGCATGAATTTTAAAAATAAATAAATAAAGTAGTGATAGTTCCGCCTCATTAGCCTACAGAGAAATGTACCTAAACTAATAGCTTTGCTCCTTGTAGCGGCACAACTGGCCAACACTGATATCCCATGTTTCCTGCTGTCTATTTTTGACACACTCCCAGACACAACCATAATCTCCTCCGTAACAGCAGGTGATACGCTAAGCCATTGGGGTAAGAAAGGATATAATCTCAACTACTTCCCTGGACACTTTTTGTATCCAATAAGACTCTGAGGCAATCTATTCACTTCCTTGTTAAGAGTTTGAACCTGGGCAATATTCCCTGCTGGGTTTTTGAGCAAAAACACAACTGAACATGCAAGAGAGGAACGGATCTTAAACCGAGGTGTAACTTTCTACTATTGCATTTTAAAACAGGTTGTGCTTATGCAGGTATGCTAATTAGAGATGCACGAGCCATTGCCAACTAATGAAAATTAATTTAGCCCTGCCAGGAAAAAGATATCATCCACTTTGGCATGGATATAAGGATCCCAGACAAAAGAAAAAGCAATTTATTCATGCCTGACATATCTGTCCACATCTGCCGAGGTCAAGCAAATAAAATTGCAAATTGATTCCCTCTCCATAATTGGGAAGCACTGTGTGTGGAGGAGAAGCAGATGCACTATCTCTGAAGACTGCCAGTTTCAATAAGTGTCAGCGAAGACTTTCTTGTGTCCACGTCAGCGGAAGACACTTCTAGGTCTTGAAGAAGGCTCTTCAGATGGTCACAAAAAAAATAAAAAAATAAAAAAAAAACACCACACACATTCATCATCTCTATATCCACACAGAGAATCATAGAGGAAAGGAGCTATAACGAGTAGTGCTAAAAGGATCAGACTGAAACCTGTAAAACAGCTTTCAAAAGTTGATTTTGCATTATAGGTGGCCTTTAAATGTTAAATTTTGCTGTTTTTACTGTATTTCAAATGCCTTGCCAAGCATAAGATAAACATATATATATATTTTTTTTGCAACAATTCTAAAGACTGTGATGTTACTTTTTAAATGATCTAAATCGAATGATAATTATACTTTCAAGATTTCACACTTTGCTGATAATTGGTAATGAGCTTGTTTGGCTTGCTGAGCTTATAAGATCCTCGAGCCCTGCACTCCCTCCCGTTAGCAGGGCGAGAGGGGAGTTTGAGCTCAGGTAGATCTCAATGAACTCCCCCAACTTATTTCTGGCTAATTGCAGACATAAGATGTCTAAGGAGATTTATGCCTAGCTAGAGCTTGACTATGCTGCCAATTTGGTTCAGTGTTCAATTTTCTTAGGTTGCATGTTTTTGGAGTGTGGGTGAAAACCTGAGAACCCAGGGAAAACCCACACGAGCACGAGGAGAATTAGCAAACTCCGCACTGAAAGGTTGACTGGTTTAGTTGGGACTTTAACCAGAGACATTCTTGCTGTGAGACAGGGCCGGAGTGGGACTCTTTTTCAGCCCTGGAGTTTCAAGCCTCAGACCGGCCCACCTCAGTTCACCACTGACTATATTAAAATAAGGTTATTTCCAATTCAGTTTCTAATTACACTATCACGTCTTTTTTTGAGAAAACAGCTCTTTTAGAACTTCAAATGTTCAACAACCCTTACAGTATTATGTCTTAACAATAAAAATGAAAAAAAAAACTAAATTGTTACTCAGACAAGGAGCGAACCCAGGTTGGCCGCGTCATAATCTAACGTACTACCCACTGTACCACAACTGCTGTACGTTTAATGGTGACTTATCTAGTTATATCATCATTAACCTGCATCCTGCTCACGACGAGGCTACGAGAAAATAGATAAAAAGAGCAGAGCTGCGGTAAAATAATGAATAAGAAGGCTGTGGTCAAGTAAATAAATAAATTATTTTTAAAAAGTGTGACTGCTGAGAACAACCGATTCTGGAACTAGGGACACCGGCCCTCGTGGCCAAAAAACGGACCGGCCCACCGGGAATTCTCCCGGTCCTCCCGATTAGCCAATCCGGGCCTGCTGTGAGGCAATGGTGCTAATCACCGGGCTGCCATGTTGCCCATCTAGAAAGGAGGGGGGAGTAGGGGTGGGTTTGGGATATTCTTCAAGACAAAGATGCTGAGATAAGAAACTGGTTATTTATAGGGAGTTAGGTATCATCTGATAGTTGATTCAAGCGTTAGCTAATGAGGGACCAGTCATGAACAATCAAAAGCATGTGATCCTCTCGAAATTAGTTTATAAATAAACTTCACGTAGGTTACAGGCAGCTTTTGACATACTTTTGTTGAAAGAAAGTGTCTTTCAGTATACACAATTGGACTTTCTTGAGTCCACATCAGTGGAAGACACTTCTAGGTCTTGAAGAAGGCTCTTCAGATGGTCACAAAAAAAAGAAAAACACCACACATTCATCATCATCTCTGAATTCACACAGAGAATAATAACAATAATAACCTTTATTTAACCAGGTAAGTCAATTGAGAACCAGTTCTCATTTACAATGACGACCTGCCCAAGAGGCAACATGAAAAGCAGATGCAGTACAAAACACTAGGGACACAATACAATAACAACACAAATGCAGATAATAGCATATAAAACCGACAACAACAAAAAAAAACTAAAAACAAGCACAGTGATCTTGAACTATTGACTGAATAGATTTTTTCAAAGATGATAGCGGAATGAAAGTGAAGTAGCGAAAAGAGTAGCGACCAAATACAGTGCAAACTTTGGGTATGCAAAGGTTAATGAAGTTATTAGAGCGCAGATTTTGGCATGTTTCATGAATGTTAAGAAGTGACTGTAAATATTGTGGAGTTTTTCCTAATAAGAGTTTTGTATATAAGCAGAAACTAATGAATTTGTCGATTGAAAAGAAGGCCAATTCAGTGAAGAATACAGTTGACAGTGATGAGTATTAAATGGTGCACCAGTAACAAAACGAATTGCTGCATGATACATAACATCCAGTTTGTGAAGAAGAGTTTTTGAAGCTGATCTGTTAATTAAATCCCCATAATCCAGAATTGGTAACTGTTAATTTGACCAAATGCTGCTTTGAAGAGTGAGTAAAGGAAAACGAATGCAGGCTTTAACCTTTTTGAGCAGTTCATTTATGTGAGTTTCAAACGCCAGTTTCCCATCTAACCAGACACCAAGATATTTATAGCAATCAACATAATCAATCTCACTACCGTCCAATTAGGAAATTTTAGGAGGAATCTCAACATGTGGTAAATTTCTATTAAAAACCATTTTGTTTTGTTAGTATTTAAAACTAAGTGAAGATTGGTAAAAGTTGGATACTTGGATACTTAAAAAACTGGCTTGCAATAAAGAAAGTGCTGTAGTCAGAGAAGAACTGGAAGTATAAATGATGGTATCATCAGCATATAGATGTATGTAAGAATCACCTGCAGCAGAAGCAATATCATAAATATAAATATTAAAAAGTGTAGGCCCCAATACACTACCTTGTGGGGCCCCTTTCTGAAGCAGCAGGGGATCTAACAGAAACCCCTCCACCCTTACTGGTTCTAGACGACCAGAACAGTAGTTCCTGAACCAGACCAGACAGCTCTCAGATAGTCCAATATATTTTAGCCTATCCAGAAGAATTTCATGGTTCACAGAGTCAAAAGCTTATAGCTTATATATATATATATATAAATAAATATATATATATATATATAAATAAATAAATATATATATATATAAATAAATAAATATATATATATATATATATATATATAAATATATATATATATATATATATAAATATATATATATATATATATATATATAAATATATATATATATATATATATATATATAAATATATATATATATATATATATATAAATATATATATATAAATATATATATATAAATATATATATATATATAAATATATATATATATATATATAAATATATATATATAAATATATATATAAATATATATATATATATATAAATATATATATATATATATATATATATATATATATATATATATATATATATATATATATATATATATATATATAAATATATATATATATATATATATAAATATATATATATATATATATAAATATATATATATATATATATATATATATATATATAAATATATATATATATATATATAAATATATATATATATATATATAAATATATATATATATATATATATATATATATATATATATATATATATATATATATATATATATAAATATATATATATATAAATATATATATATAAATATAAATATATATATATATATATATATATATATATATATATATAAATATATATATATATAAATATATATATATAAATATAAATATATATATATATATATATATATATATATATATATATATATAAATATATATATATATAAATATATATATATAAATATAAATATATATATATATATATATATATATATATATATATAAATATATATATATATATATATATATATATATATATATATATATATATATATATATATATATATATATATATATATATATATAAATATATATATATATATATATATATATATATATATATATATATATATATATAAATATATATATATATATATATATAAATATATATATAAATATATATAAATATATATATATATATATATATAAATATATATATAAATATATATAAATATATATATATATATATATATATATATATATATATAAATATATATATATAAATATATATATATATATATATATATATATATATATATATATATATATAAATATATATATATATATATATATATATATATATATATATATATATATATATATATATATATATATATATATATATATATATATATATATATATATATATATATATATATATATATATATATATATATATATATATATATATGTGAGCCAAGTGATTTTTATTTTTAGGCAATTGATTTTATTTTAAAACACTGCAGACTATAAAGAACGACAGTAGTCTCAAGAATTGTGACCTACAGGTTATAAAGGTAATTACATATTAAGCCGTTTGAGAGCATATGGTTCTGTCATTTGCATTCAATAAAATGAGTAGTCAAAGTTAAAAATCCCATTTGGCACAACATGTTTGTTTGCTTCTTTCTGATTGGTCGAATTTTCTTTATTGCATCAAAAGGTAAATGAACTTATTCCACATATGCATCTCACAGTAGGTCTGCCTTTACATGTTTCTTAGTTATGGCTCAAATCCGTTTTCCTAAAGAAGAGATGCAAATGGAGGTGGTAAGTCATACAGTATAGGACAGATTGTCCAGATTGATTTTACACAATACAAACAGCACATACTTAAGTCCATCAACCCCAAAGTGCCAACTCAGACAGTATGTCATTTCAACAAAGCTGAGAAAAGGAGAAGAAAGTCATATGTATCATAAACCACTGCAAACCATCTAGTAGCACATCATTAAACTTTACCATTGCTGCCCCAAGACCAAACAGTTTATGTTACACATGTACTGAAGCTTTTCCTAGAAGTGTTACTGAAGATTTGTGATATCTAGGGTTCAGTAGTTTAAGTCAATGGAAACAAAACCAAAAAGTAGTCTTACAGTCAGAGTATTCACAAAGTCAACAATATTCCAACACAATTGAAGCAAAAAATACTCTGATTAAGAATCTGCCATGTAAATAGATTTTTGATTTTCTCAATTCAGCAAAAGTCATCCTATAATCAAATGAATCTTCCTATTTTAGTTTCAATCAAAGTGCAGTTATGATGGTATTATCATTGTATAGGACTTTTTTTGTGATGTCACACACACGAAAGAAAGAAAGAAAGAAAGAAAGAAAGAAAGAAAGAAAGAAAGAAAGAAAGAAAGAAAGAAAGAAAGAAAGAAAGAAAGAAAGAAAGAAAGAAAGAAAGAAAGAAAGAAAGAAAGAAAGAAAGAAAGAAAGAAAGAAAGAAAGAAAGAAAGAAAGAAAGAAAGAAAGAAAGAAAGAAAGAAAGAAAGAAAGAAAGAAAGAAAGAAAGAAAGAAAGAAAGAAAGAAAGAAAGAAAGAAAGAAAGAAAAGAAAGAAAGAAAGAAAGAAAGAAAGAAAGAAAGAAAGAAAGAAAGAAAGAAAGAAAGAAAGAAAGAAAGAAAGAAAGAAAGAAAGAAAGAAAGAAAGAAAGAAAGAAAGAAAGAAAGAAAGAAAGAAAGAAAGAAAGAAAGAAAAGAAAGAAAGAAAGAAAGAAAGAAAGAAAGAAGCAGGTCATACTGTGCCCTGTGCTACCGGTGTTCTCCAGCTGGTTTGCCCTGTGTTCAGTGCTCCCTTATTAATTGTCATGGTTTCCATTTTTATTTTCCTTTGTCACTAATTGTCTCCACCCCCTCATTTGCCCTGTATATAAGCCCTTTGTTTCAGCCTGGTTTTGTTGGTCATTATTTTTGTTCCTGCATTGTCTTTCTGTTTTTTTTTTTTCTTCATCATTTGGATTTTTTAATCACTGAACATTCACCCCCACATTTTGAACAGACATAAAAATAACATGTTCAACATATATGCCAATCTTAAATGCTTTGGTGCATGGATTTAAGCGTGGCACCATTTTAAAGATGACAGATTGTAAAAGGATTAAAAGGTGAAGAAAAAAAAGAAAAAAAAAACTGTGCATATATTAAATTAAAATTATATGCCAAATTTGAAGCACAAATCTCTTAAAATTTGCTTTGTGTATGAATTAGTTTGGTGGCATTACAAAACATCACCACCACATGCAGTTTCCTTTGTTGACTATAAAATGGTTTGAGGAATATGAACTATATTTATTCATTCTTATGGTAATATTTGTAAAGTAGATATACAAGAAATTCTAAAGTGGTATTGGAAGTTGTGATACATAGTATTTGATTTGAGTTTAGCCTTTGAAGACATCAAAAATAATAATAATAAAAAATACATCTGGATTGCTGTAGCAAAGTAATGCTGTACCACTTTGATGAGTATGTGTTGCTAATTAAAAAAATAACTGTTGCTCAGTGAAATCTATCAAAAAATCAAAATCACTAGATATGAAAGTTTGAAATTTTACATTTCAAATAATATTAACTTTGTCAGGATTGCTTTGTGTAGACTATAATATTGTTTTAATAATGTAACAGTAAATGCTTCCACAGGCTGCAGAGTGACAGTCAGCCCCATTCCGAATTCTATTGTACCCCCACCCCTTCCTCTTCCCCTTAGCCATTACAATCAAGGGTTAAGGGGAGGGCTTTAAACCCCTAAGAATTGGGACAGCACTACAGCACCTCCACACGTCATCATATGTCATCGCAATCTTATGCTTCATTTGAGATCACCGATCTACTGCAGTAGTGTTTCCAGTTGTGTTATTTGTTGGTATTTATCTTCAGGAAATCACTGAAGGCATATATCAGGTTATCATAACGATCTAATGTGGCAATAAGATTGTAACTGTACTGTGTATTTACACAGTGTCCATATTCGTCTACGTAAACACACCAAAAACAACATTTACATTATAGCAGACTCTGTAAAAAGGTCATACCCAGCCACTATCCATTACTAATAGGGTATTTGAGTGTCATCAAGTATCAGAATGTTGTAGGACTGCTGTACAGAAGTAATTATGATTATGAATTATAGGTCACGAAATTGAGTTTTTTTTTTTTTTTTAATGATGCGAAAACATGGGGTATGAATATATTAAAACGTGTTTGTTTGTCATACAAATTTGTAATAATGACAAAAATACTAATCTATGGATCTCCTTACTTCCGGGTTCAGCAATGCTGCCGTTGTGGCTGGTGTATTCTGGGAAATTTTCTTACCTCTTGGTTTCGAGTGTGGTCCTGAAAAATCTTCATTTAAAGGGCTATTCACCCGTTCTCCTTAGCCCTATTTCTTCAAGCTAAAGAGAATTGGGACAGCCCTACCCCTTGATGTGAACGCGCAAAATGAGGGGTAGGGGTAAGGGCTAAGGGGTAGTATTGGGATTGGGCCTAAATGCATTTTTAATGTTTTAATCTTTCTGTACAAAAAAAAAAAAATCCCATTGATAAAATATCTATTTAAAAATTATAGATCTTTCCAATGATATACAGTTTGCCATGATCAGATTAGGATTTAACTGCAAAAAACTTATGTAAACTTAATTATTCACCGTGGCAGGACAGTGACAGTTAAACAGCTTACACTGAGGGCTCTATTTTGACGGTCCATGCGCAAAGCGCAAAACGCAGGGCGCAAACTCTTTCAGGTCGTGTCAGAATCCACTTTTGCTAATTTAAGGACAGAAAAATCCACTTTGCGCCGTGGCGCATGGTCTAAAAGGATTGAGTTTATTTTCTTAATGAGTTATAGGTGTGTTTTGAGAATAAACCAATCAGAGTCTCGTCTCCCATTCCCCTAAAGCAGGGGTCACCAAACTTGTTACTGGAGGGCCGGTGTCCTGGAGATTTTAGCTCCAACCCTAATCAAACACACCTGAACAAGCTAATCAAGCACTTACTAGGTATACTTGAAACTCACAGGCAGGTGCGTTGAGGCAAGTTGGAGCTAAAACCTGCAAGGACACCGGCCCTCCAGGACCGAGATTGGTGACCCCTGCCCTAAAGAGTCAGTTGTGTCGCGCCTTAAGCGCAATTGCTATTGACATGACGTAAAGTAAGTGTAAGTGAAAAAACTGAGCATTTCACTAGCAAGAAAACAGTTAAACAGAGCATCTACCGTGCGGGAATGAGAGATAAGGCCTCTCATAATCTAGTTTCACTTTCGCTCTCGTGGATAGGGAAACTTCTTGTGCACAGACATCATCTAGCCTATAAATAATTATTTTGTTTCAAAACTATTTTTAAATTCAATTTCCAGCAAACGAATAAATGAACAATAATAACGAAGTGTGCTCAAAATACTGAGTTGTATCCAAATACACATGCTATGCCCCCATATGGTCTGAAACCTGACAGGTGGGCAAATCTAAGCTTGTTTATAATAAAACAAATATAAATATGCATATAATAAATAATACTGCTAATAATAATAAAATTATACAAAAGCAAATTGAATGAACTGAAAAAGCCTCCCGAGATGAAGAAAGTATGAAGGCAGTGGTTTTTAAATTCATGTAGGCTAGAAAATAGTAAGTTTTGTAATATTTTAATCCTTTATATTTCTATCCTAATATATATATATATATATATATATATATATATATATATATATATATATATATATATATATATATATATATATATATTTCATATGTAAAGATATTTGCATATTGCTCTACATCTTGTGTGTATTAAACAGTGTGCAAGCCAGGCGCACTCTGCGCCAGACAATAGACCGGCTTAGTTCTGGTCTAAAGGACAGACTATTATAGTTTCTCAAAATAGCAACGCACCCGCAACACGCCAAAACACGATGGCTTTTTTAGACCAGAACGCCTATGGGTGCACATTTGAGCGCAAATGCATTTGCTATTTAAACAGAGTGCCGCAACACCTCAAAACGACTCTTGCGCAGAGCTGAAAGTAGCAAATAACAATTGCGTCACGCCTTGCGCCACATTGCGCCGTGTGTATGACAGAGCCCTAAATGTTAAATCAGCCTCTTGCCTTTCCCTGCACCATTGTTACAAAATGACCAACCAATTGAGTACTACAGAATGTCATAGACTTTATTAATCTGGATTAAACTTCCTAGAATGGCATCTGCCTACGAGGTCTATCTGAGCCACGTCTAGTAACTTATTCTTCAGCTGAAAATGTCTTTACATGGACTTTGCCAAAGTCAACTTGAGACTCTTTAGACCTCTAGTTGAGCACCACAACTAGATTAAAAGAGCATTTATTCTAAAAAGTTGTACTTATCACATACATAAAGATTAAATTTGAGCTCAATAAAATGTTTTAATGGTTGAAAAAGATCCTAAATTTACAAACAATACTAGTACTACTTCTCATTTTAAAGCTTATTTTGAAATATTCTGAACTCTTTAGAAGATTGCAAAGTCGAGAACCACAGTTCTAGAGAGCATCTAATCGAACAAAAATCAGGACACACTCTTAAGTGTTAAGCAGCGGTTACACTAGACTTTTCTCCCCTTAGACATCTATTCATACGCATTAGAATGCGGCAGACCATAAACGGAAGCTCGTGCGACAAGTTTTACAACTCGCTGCGTTAGAAAGTTCAAGCTTGGTGAACTCCGACCCACGAAATCGCATCAACTGCAAATCAGCAGACCAACTGACTCATCAAAACATGACCTCTCTGGACAGAAATTTTAAATATTGAGCTTTTTTCCAAAGTCTAATCATCTGGCTTTTAAAATATTAAGCTTTTATTATTTATTTATTTAACTTTATTTTTTAAGTCAAATCATCTTGTTTCAAATTTCAAACTCTAGTGTGACCGCAGCTAAAGAGGAGTAATACTATTTTGGTCCACAGTTTGATGATCCATTCAAAACAGCTGTTTAACGTTTGTTAACATTCTGGCAGCATATCAGCCTAAGCTAATACACATGTAGTCAAGGAAAAGCTGAATCCTCGCTGTTTATTTTGCAGCACTGGTCTCACATTGAGAAAATCCCCAGTGGAAAATCAGGGTTAAACAGACATATATCTTTCTTTTCCTCAAGCCTGTGATTTCCTTCCCCTCCAGTGGGTCTCCACCTCTCTTCCAATCGTTTAATGCCAGTTGGGAAGCAATATGACAGAGCCCACAATACTATCCATAAAGATTAACATTTCCCATTTTCAATCCAAGACCCATCCATGTTTAATTCATGAGAAAGCTAGAGCAGTGTGGTCCAGAATTCTATGAGATTTAGGGTGGCGTAGCAGTCGATTTGATCTGCCCTCCTGCTCTTTTATTCATGAGTGTCTCTCTTTTCTTCAATGTTTGAGCAGGTAAATTAATGGCCACTCCGGCTCTGGTGACTGCGACTTTACCACAAGGAGAGCTGAATGACGCCAATTTGTGTTTGTAGGAGCAAACATAATCACTGAGGACTAGACAGTGGCATACGTGCTCGAACATTCAACCTTGCACAAACACAAACATGAACCCTAAGCAGTCATAAAGTACACAAAGAACAATGCAGTCTGGTGATGAAATATTCTAATCAGTTGACAAAAAAGCTTAGGAGAGAACCGTTCAGACATCTCATCAAAGGATTAGCTTAACACTGACCACACAGAAAAAGCCAAGCGGAGTTCAAAAGTTTGATGTGAACCGTTTGCCAAATGAAGACAGTGCACGAATCTGCTTCGTGTTGTGCATGCCAGTGGTTTGCAAATGTTATCGTTTTTTAAATGAAGACCCAGAGTTTACATGCAATATAGTATGATCAATCAGCACAGCACCAAACTTATTTATTGTACAAAACATTTCTTGAAGTTAAGAGACAATATTTAAAAAGTGACACAAAATAAGTTTTAGATAATAACCTAAATTGTTCTGCAAAGTCACACCACATTTTGAGTTATAGGTGGTGATAAAATATCCATGAAAAAAAATGTACTGTACTTTCAACAGACTCATTATGGATATGTACCCCTATATACATTGCTGGAGATCGTGAAATATGTCCGTCACGGAAGGAGACGCTAACAACGGAGTTGCAGATCCAAATGCAGGATTTATTACACAGAGAATGGACAGGCAGACAATGGTCACAATCAGGGGTAAACGATAACATACAGGCAAATCCAGAAGAGTGGTCAATAACAGGCTAGTGGTCAATTCGGGTGGCCAAAAAACAAACAAGCAAAGCAAAGATTGGTACATGGCAAGGTAAAATGCATCATTGTTCACTTGACAGCTTACAAGTTTTAATAACGGGTGTTTGAGAGGTGTATAAATGTGTAAGTAGGTCTGAACAGTTTCAGCTGTGTCTGTTTGCAATCATGATGGATCACGGCCAGGTGTGAGTGTGAAGTGCATGATGGTATTTGTAGTGCATTTGAATGTGAGTGTTGTCCAGCAGCCTGCAAGAGCAACACTGCTGTTGATTATAACGATGACCTAGGGGGTACGTTTTTTTTTTTTTTTTTTTTTGCAGTTTTTGCAGTTTTTGTTTCATGAATCCACCAGAAATCACTGTGTATGCTTTTTGAGATCTCAAATTTTTCTCACGAGTGCCATTCACACCTGCTGTTCTCATGTTAATACAACAGAGGCCACGGTCTACTGACTGACCATGGTCAGCTGGGAGCACGAAAAAAGAAAAAAAACATACCGCATCATACCACCCCATAGTGTTCAGCCATAAGCATCTCTGGCTACATAATTTGCGCACTCTAGAAATGTACACAGGGGTACGTTTTCACAATGAGCAACCAAAAGTAAAGGGGTTAAATTCTATATATTTTCCACACTTTTACTTTAAAACTGAGGGGGGGAAAAAACGCAAATTTAAAGTTGTTTCAAATGTGAGCTTGATTTGGGCTTGAAATCTAAAATTGGTTTCTGCCTTTTCCACATTTGATTGTATCCAGTTTGCGCAAATGTACATTAATATAAACTAACTTACATTTGAAATTTTTATGTAAAATGTTTGTTGCCAATTTTATGAATATTCAATATGTGATTCACCTTGCACACCAAAGACCCGGGTTCTATCCCAGACCCTGACATGTGTGTATACGTATGGAGTGTATATGTATAGCTTGCATTGTGTGTGTATATGAATAGAATGTATCAAGTGTAAATGTATGGAGTGTTTCATGCGTGCATAAGTATTGAGTGTTTATGTATAAAATGTTTCATGTGTGCAAATGTATCATGTTTTTATATGTGTGGTTTATGTATATGTGTATGTACATATAAATGAATGTATATGTTTGTGTCCATATGTATGGAGTGTATCGTTTAGGTATAGTATATATCATGTGTGCATATGCACCAGATACATTTCATACATATGCACACGTAGAACATTCTATGTGTGCATATGTATGTACATGTACATGATACACACACACACACACACACACACACACACACAATACACTCTATACATGTGCACACATGATACACTATAAATGTACACGATACATTCCATACAAATACACAGACATGAAACACTATATATATATATATATATATATATATATATATATATATATATATATATATATATATATATATATATATATATATATATATATATATATATATATATATACACATATATACAATGCACTTCATACATATGCACACGACACATTCTATACACATACACTCCATCAACACGACACATTCTATACACTGCATACATATACACTATACATATCCACACACTGTACACACTCTCTAATATACATTCAATATATATGCACACATATGAAAACACTCCATGCATATGCACACGATACATTCTGTACATATACACTCCATGCTTATACGCACGATACACTTTATACATATGCACACGATGCAGTCTATACACATACACTACAAATGCACATGGTACATTCTATACACTCTATACACAAGTGTGTCTATAAATATAGCTTTTAAAATCCAAAACACCTAGCTTTTTATAGCACAACAAGTAGTCCATTTATTAGACTGTCACATTTAATTATTTGCATTTGCACCTTGGCATATATAACTCTTTTAGAACAGACCTGCAACCCCATTTTTGAGTTATGACCCACCAGTTGAAAATCATAGCCCCACATGAATCGATAGTCAGGACAGTGAGAGGTGAGAAAAAGGTTAGAGCCATGCAAAGCCCTCCGTTCAGCTCTTCTTCAGAGAGGTGCAATGTTGTAAAGGACATGAGAGTGAATCGGAGGGTCTCTAAGGACCAACGGCTCTATTTGAGATAAAATGTCACTCAGTAACACTGGCTCTTTCCTCACATGACCCATTTACACCACTGTTAATCAACAAACTTCTGCTTTACCATTCTAAACTGTTTCAAGTTATGCACATAGTTAATTAATTTGCTTTAAAGTTGTTTAATTCATTATTCATGTAGCTACTTGGTGCAATAAAACTGAACTTGTTACTCATGATAAAGAAAAAAACTTCTAAACAGATAAATTATTATAAAATTAAACATATTACAATTTAAAAAATAATTAAATTAAATGGTAACACTTTATTTTGATGGTCCATTTGAGTATTAGTAGACTGTCTGCTTAACATCTGTTAATACTGATCCTTCACAGGCATTTAACTTACTATAAGACACTTTGCAAGTATGTCAACTTACACTAACCCTAACCCCAACCTAACGGTCTACTTTTAATCTAACGAGAAGTAGTTGGCAATGTAACTTAAATTAAACAAACAGACCATCAAAATAAAGTGTGAAAAATAAAATTTTAAATAAAATACATAAAAAAATAAATTAAATTAAATTTAAATTAAATTCTGCAGAGTAACTTCAAACATTTATACAAAGATTCTAAAATGTAATGCACAAAATGCAATTAGGCATTATTTCAATAAATGTACTAATTTGCATACGTCTCTAGCACAAACACTGAACTCAAAAAACTTTTTCATAGAAATATAAATGATAGGTTATAGCTTATTACTTCATAATTTTAAATAAATTATGCGAATAAAGTATTTTAGTTAAAAAATTCCATCTAATCAGAAATATTTTGCAGGAATCTCTCAGTAAAAACCTTCAGCACATGTGAGTGCTGCTGAAATGGAGATTCATAACTAATTTTGAGAAAACGGATTTTAAAACAAATTATTTATATACACAAATGTATAATATGGAACAGAAACACTAAGTTCCCGCTTTGAAATGCTTGGCATTAATAGCAGGTTTGGCATACTGTCCCATTAGAGAACCCTGAGCTCGGAGATAATTGAGCCCAGGGCTCACGCCCGGTCAATAAACATATAGGGGGGGATCCGAGATCAGGTCTCAAGAGCTCCCCTTAGAGAAGGGAGAAAAAGGAGAAGATGGGGTGAAAGTGGGGATTCTTTCAAAACGAAGATAGAGCAGTAGGGAAAAATCAGTTCATTTATTGTAAAATCAATCTAATTGGATTATTACCGATTACAGTTGAGCAGCGAGTCATGTTCAATCAGATCCAAGCTCTTCTGGAAATTAGTTTACAAAACTTCACTTAAAAGCACATTCATGCTATCCTTTCATTAAAAAAAAAATAAAAATAAAAAAAAACCTTAGAGATAAGATTTCCCTGCAGTGTCTCACTTTAAATTAAACCATAGACTGTACCTGAATTGCATAGTGGCATAAGTGTGATTAAACAAAAATAATCAGCCATTTAAACCTCATTCAACATGAAAGCAGGTATTATGAGGTCAACTGTTGATGGCACTGAGAGCAAAACTGCATTGAAATAACATACTTAGCCTTCATTACACATATAACAAGACTCTCCAAACCATTACTTACAGTATATGCTAATGTCACTTGCTGCTGTTCAGTTTTGGCCATAATATAAGAGAAAAGAACAGAACACTTCAACTGTAAAGGATCATTAAGCACATGCAGTATATGTGTTGCCTTGGTGCAGTGATTCTGTTACGGAAGCACTTAGACTCAGTGATGTTTGACTGATATAATAGCATTTATACATAATGTAGACTGTAGGGAATACTAAGCTGCTGTGGAGAGAAATAAAAAGCATATAGTCGGAAGGTCTTGCTTGCTTGGAATATATGCCTGCACTTTAATGGCCTAGTTATGACTTGAACATGTTTTAAACTGTGTGAATTAAGATTTGAGATTAAAGATTGTACATAAGATTATGCTGTGTGCTCACCAGTCGCACAAGGTGTTAAAACAGCCTGCTGTTTTACTTCCTGTACTGATGGAAAATAAAACAGATGGCAGAACTAGAAAAAAAAGTGTGGATAAGTAGGGCAATTGTGTAGAAATACAGCATGAAAAGATGCGTTTCACAATTTGGAATCGATTTTAAAGCATTAAATAAGAATCTTTCTAAAAAGGGGAAAAAAAAAAAAAAAAAAGTCATTTTCAGGATTTTAATTTTCCAACACTGGCTTAATGGAAATATGTGCCTCAGCCTATACTATTGTGAAACTTCAAATACATAATTCAACACATTTATCTGCAGCTTCTGAAAACTCTATATGCATAACTTTACATACAGATAACTTTAAAATATCATTTATTACCCAGAATAGAAAAGCCTACTAAAGGAGGTTGAGCCGTCTTATTTATGGCTTCTTTTCTCTGGAATAGCCTTCCCGATAATGTCCAGGGCTCAGACACTCTCTCAGTTCAGATTAAAGAAATATAATTGTAGGTGAGTGGGCTTAACAACCACCTGTAGGACACACTCCTCCTGTCTTAATGCACCAGATATTTAGTTAAAAACACCTAATGCTTTACATGTTTGTTTATAACTGCTGTTTAATTATAGAACTTCATTTTTGCTTTGATATTTAAAATCATGTTTAAATACATTATAACTGGCAGCAACTCTTATTTTCTTTGTTCCCTATTTCCACCTGGGAAAGCCCATACTGTGGCCTTTATCGAGGACATTAGAAACAAATACTCTTTAATAAACATGTAGTGCATGTAATGAAAACCTTTTCATTCAAACCTTTCCTTCTTTCGCCACTCAACACTCCCACTTAAACAAAGCTGGGCTCACCCACTTTCCTTACTTTTTTCATACGAGAGGTGTGAAAACACTCTGCTGAGACGGGCTTTTCATAGCTCTTTAAATACACTATAGGCTGGGCTTCGGGAAGGGTACAGATCAGTGGTTTGCCAAGCCCCACCTTCGCTTGGGTGTGTACAAAAAGGACAATGTTTAACAGAGTACATATGCAAAACTGAACAGTGGCCTCAAGTTATACAAACAAACTTATCTGGTGCAACATACATATTTGGCATTTTGCAAAAATATAGTCTGAAGCATGCATTTTGAGTGCGTCTGTGCTGAAATTTTCTGAATATATAGGCACTTTTTACCATTTTGTAAAAAAGCAAAGATTATAACAAGGTTGAAAATATATCAGTCATAACAAAAAAGTGATCAGATCAACCACTCGTGTATTGACCATTAAACAAACCATTCACAAGCAATGGGTAGTGAAAACTAATTAAGGTTTACATACTACCTCCCACCAGTGCTGATATGCAGCCATATCGCACTGCTAATCATGTGATTATATATATATATATATATATATATATATATATATATATATATATATATATATATATATATATATATATATATATATATATATATATATATGATTTCTTTAAATAATCCGGCTGATTAGTTGATTAGTTAAAAATGTAACATTTCGACTGAATTAGGCAATCATTTCTAAAAGATAAAGTAAGACACATATTTTGTCATACAGCTTAAAAAAAAAATGGAAATGCTTCTTGAAGTAAATGGTTACAGGTAAATGATAGGCTTTAGCTGCATTTTCAAATAATGACAAGCTTAACATGTTTTCTTTGTTTTCTTATTCAGCCATATGACATAAATGCAACAATAAAAAAAACAAAAAATATGTACATTGGAATCCAATGTGAAAAAATGTCCATTAATAACCTTTATGATTAGATTTAAAACACGATAAATTAAATAGGAAACCATTAGACAAGTGAAGCTTAGGAAAGTTCCCTCAGTGTCTTTCACATAATGAAAAGTACCAAATCAATGCCCTGAAAAAAAGATTGATGTGGACCGGAGAGCTCTGAAACGGGAAGTTACCCAACTCAAAAACACATCCTGCGAGTCAAGTCTGTGATCGGAGGCATTAGCCTTTAGAGTCCCATCACTTACATTTTACCGCAAGCCATCCCTGTTATTCCTCTCTCCCGAAGGTCGTTAAAGCTTGTCATAATCAAGGAGAAAGGCTTTGTGACCTTCTGCTTTGACATTTCTGTCACTTGGCAATTGTATGGTGAAAACACCTGAGGGTGAAAAGCATGCAGAGGCTGAGAGAGACAGGGTCTTCACTGCCAGTAATCTGACATTGGACGATAAGTGTAAGCAAAGCACATCATCCAGAGATGCTGAAGAAAGAAAAACTAGAAAAGCAGATTGTTTCACCACAGATTTGATTGCAGGAGGAAGTGGTGTCTTTTACATATCTGCGTTGTTTGCTTGTGCAAATGGTCATTAAAAGGTCTGAGGCTAAAGTAAATGCATTAGAAGATTAGCCAGACACACTAGAAGAGTAATCTTGTCAAGTTTGGTGACCTCAATTAGATCTGGGAGACATGAAAATAAAATAACCATCAATTAATGTGTTTGTGTGCAGCATTCTCTCCTTTCAGCGTGTTTCTTCCTGACTAGATATTGGATAATGAGAGGAGATTGCATGGTGAGCCATTTGACTGCTTTTGTAATCATGCAAGCTTGATATTTACTGATGCAGTGTCAACATTACAATCACGCTACAAATCTGATTTGTTCTGATCTTCAGTATCAAAAATAAAATGCACTCTTGGATTCTCTTAACATTGATGGTTTTCATGAAGATCCCTTAAAAAAAGATTATAAAACCTATTTTATATTATTATTCCGGAAATAGTTCTTTATACTGTAAAATGATAATTTAGATTATTTAAAAGTGATTTAAACCCATTCAGACCTGAATTAAATTCCAAGTTTCCGAAAAATGTAAAAGTACGTTCCACAGTCTTGAACCTAAATGAGACCAAATAATAATAAAAATTTAAAATTTTTAAGTATTTATAAATATATATATATTTTTCCATTTCAATAGTCATCAGGTGGGAAGAGCTGTATTTCCCGACACTGTTGCCAACTATTTTCAACGAAAAGGCGTTAAGCTCTGGCCGAAAAGTTGCTAGATTACATCATACGTTAATTTGCATATTGCTGACATTATCACGTTCTTCCATTTCTGTTTGTTTAATAGCCTGTGGGTAACAAAGGGGTATTTATATTTGCACTACACTTTATGTAAGCATGTAAATTTAACTTCATTTCATTAACTACATTTCATTAACTATATATATATATATATATATATATATATATATATATATATATATATATATATATATATATATATATATATATATATATATATTATTTTATAATATAATTATTATTTATTTTGGCTAGAATAAAAAGCTGTTTTTTTTTTTTTTTTATAAATATTTTTTGTCAACCTTATTAACCCCTTTAAGCTATATTTGCTTTTGATAGTCAACAGAACAAACCATCATTATACAACAACTTGCCTAAATACCCTAACCTGCCTCGTTAACCCTTTAAAATGTTACTTTAAGCTTCATAGAAGTCTCTTTAAAAGTATCTAGTCATTATTTAATGTCATGGCAAAGATAAAATAAATTAGTTATTAGAGATGAGTTATTAAAACTATTATGCTTAGAAATGCATGAAAAAAAAAATCTCTCTGTTAAACAGAAATTGGAAAAAAAAATGATAGTAAAAATATCAACAGGGGGGTACCAATTCTGACTTCAACTGTACATATACACAATGCATACACACACACACACTGAATTGCTTATAATAACCACAGATACTGGACACAACAAACATTATGGGGATAGCTAAAAATGCTATTCTTTACAGTCAACGTAAAAACCCCTTTTAGAAACTTAATTTTCAAGAGTACACTTAGAGTGTGCTAATGACAAAACTGCAAACCAGCACAATGTGTGATTTAATTGAGCATGCTTATTGAACAAAGACTGGGAATGTGTTAATCAAAATCTCAACAATTACTTTAACAACTTGATTTAATTTGCACTCACAGGAACATTTAAAGTGCACTGATTTAGAGCAAGTATTTTTTTTTTTTAAAGGGAAGCTACAGAAATATTATTTAATATAGAAACATATTTTTAAGGAACAAATAAGGTATATATTATCCATATCACAAGTGAATGTTAGACAAATATGTAAACAACTAACAAAGAAACTGACAAGTCTTTTTTAAATCTCTTATTATAAAAACTAATTTATTTCTACACAATTCATGTACCCTTGCTATAGACATAAGAAAATATAAAATCCCCCCTTGCAATTTGTCCTCATTCTATGGCAACGTGTTGAATGCGAGTGACGACTCGCATGAGGTCCACCAAAATGCAAAGAACTAATGATTCATTCAATTACTACAGGATGAACTCAAGTCCTATTTTAATTTAATTTACTCACCCCAAGGCCATCCGAAATGCTGTAGTCTCAGCCTCAGATGTCACAGCCACTGATCATTTCCTGAAGGTCTGACGCATGCCACACAAACTGGAAATGCGTCAGCATATTTTAAATCATCCTCTGACTGGTTGAATTCTACAGAAATTGGAGACGTGTGTGCGTTGTTTCTCGAAAGTCCATCTGAAAAATAAAAGTATTTTTTAGATTGAAGACTATAAGCATTTACCAAGAAAGATAAACTAAATGGCAAATTCTGAAAAAGAACTGAAGATTCACAGCATAAAATCAAAAACAATTCATCTACTGAGACTCATAGCTCCCAAGCCTTATTAAAAATGGGGTCAAAGTGAACAAATTGTTCAAGAACAACCAGTCACTAATAGACTAATTAAAAGACGTCAACGAGTTTAGCTTGAGGCACTTAGTGGATATTTTGATCTTGGATATTGCAAGAGTCTAATTTTCCAAGATTGACTGATCATGTCTAAGCATGGGAAAGGTTTCTCAAAAGATCCAGTTTTTGCTAGTAGAGGCTTCTTTTTTTTGCTTTTGCAACATCTCGTTGTATTGTCTAAACCAGTTTGGGATTTAGTTTTGTTGAATACAATACAAACTATTTGCATGTATTTTGCAAACCAGTAACCATTAATACCTTTAGAGCAGGGGTGGTCAACCCTGTTCCTGGAGAGCCACCTTCCTGTAGATTTCAGTTGCTACCCATAATCAAACACACCTGAACCAATTAATTAGGACCTGAACACCACGTGATAATTGCAGACAGGTGTGTTTGGATATGAGTTGCAACTGAAATCTGCAGGAAGGTGGCTCTCCAGGAACAGGGTTGGCCACCACTGCTTTAAAGTATCGTATTATACACAGGTGTCAAACATAATGGGATAGCGCAGCATGCATGGGATGCGCACTCTAGAATCTCGCCGGAAGTAGTAAGTCATCCAGGTACTTCTCGCATACTGATTTTCGAATTCTATGAATTCGGACATACTACTCTGTTCTCATACTGATTTTAGCATACTATATAGTAAGGAAGTATGCTGTTTCGGACGCAGCCCATAACTCTGCACAGTTTAGTTCCAACGCTAATTAAACACACCAGATCAAACTAATTAAGTGCTTTATTCTTGTTTTAAACCTACAGATAGAAGTGTTGAAGCAGGGCTGGAACTAAACTCTGCAGGGCTGCGGGAGTTTGACACCCCTGGTATGGAAGAAAAAACTAAGCAAGTCAGTGTTTACAGATTTACAAATATCATTTTTTTTAATATTCTAAAAGGGGTCGATGCAGTGGCTCAGTAGGTAGTGCTGTCACCTCACAGCAAGAAGGTCGCTGCGTTGCTGGTTCGAGCCTCCGCTCAGATGGCGTTTCTGTGTGTATGAGTGTGTGTGTGTGTGTGTGTGAGAGAGTGTGTGTGGATGTTTCCCAGAGATGGGTTGCGGCTGGAAGGGCATCCACAGCGTAAAAACGTGCTGGATAAGTTGGCGGTTCATTCCGCTGTGGCGACCCCAGATTAATAAAGGGAATAAGCCAACAAGAAAATAAATGAATGAATACAATACAAACTATTTATATGTATTTTGCAAACCTATAACCATTGATACCTATGGAGTATAATATTAAACACAGGTGTCAAACTTCCTGGTAGGCCCATAACTCAGCACAGTTTAGTTCCAACCCTAATTAAACACACCTGATCAAACTAAGTGTTTTCGGCTTGTTTTAAACCTACAGATAGAAGTGTTGAAGCAGGGCTGGACAAACTCGGCAGGGCTGCGGTCCTCCAGGAATCTAGTTTGACACCCCTGGTATAGAAGAAAAAAATAAAGCAAGTCAGTGTTTACAGATTTACAAATATATATATATTTTTTAATATTCTAAAAAAGGGGTGACACAGTGGAGCAGTAGGTAGTGCTGTCACCTTACAGCAAGAAGGTCACTGATTTGAGCCTCAGCTGGGTCAGTTGGCATTTCTGTAAGGAGTTTGCATGTTCTCCCCGCATTCGCGCGGATTTCCGCCACAAATCCAAAGACATGCCGTACAGGAGAATTGGGTAAGCTAATTTGTCTGTAGAGTGTGTGGATGTTTTTCCATTGACGGGTTGGAAGGGCATCAGCTGCCTAAAACATATGCTAAATAGGTTGGCGGATCATTCCGCTGTGGTGACCCCAGATTAATAAAAGTGCCTAAGCCGAAAGAAAAAATTATAAATTAAAGAATGTATTCTAAAAGGTTATAGGTGTAAGGATGGCTAAGTCTCTTCATAATATCAGACCCTGAGAACTGTTGTGGAATTCCATGAGGCGAGATGATAAGAATTGTCAGGCACTAAAACAATAAACTTTCTAATCTGAGAAGATCAGCAAGGAAACCAATTGTTCATCTGTCTCAGTCACCCACCATTGAGATACATTTCTGAATTGGCTTGTGTTGTTTAACTATGTGAATTACAATGGAAAATCTCAACCAGACAAATAAAATGTATATTTGACATATTTTATGTTCTCCTGAAATCATTGTAACTAGTAAATTCTTTAGGCTGATGTTTCTGCAGCCTACAACCAGTGTTCATACATTCAGGCTCAATGGATGGAGCATAGGCACACCATTAGAGACCTGTTGATTTCTGACAATAACTGACTTAGTATAATATAATCTAGTGGCTAAATCAACATTTCTTTGTTTAAATCAAGCATGGGAGGGTCTAATAATTACCTAAAAAAAAAACTTAAAGGAAATGAATTTACAATTGTATCCTCTATCCAAGACACAGAATTAGTGAGGTTGTGTCCGTGAGCATATGTAACTGACCAGCATACTGACTCTAAGCGACTGGGTAGACGATGAAACTGGAGTCAGATTAAATTTGGAGCTGGAAACAAATTAATACAAGTTCTAACAAATAAAAATATATTTATTTTCAGATGTGCTAGGAAAGGCTTAAATACATTTAACCCTTACCCATGCTGTTAGTTCTGTCATTGAACTAATAGATAGAGCCTTATATGGATAGTTGTAATTAATATTTCTTCTGAAATATGATGCACAAGTATTACTCTTTTCTGGAACTTGTCAGTGATGGGAATCGTCCATCATTCTATTAAACTACTACTTTTGTGCTCCATATGAGAAAACATAATGATTCAGACCATATGGCTGAGTAAAAGATAACAAAATGCTAATTTTGGGTGAACCATCCCTTTAATTAATAGAGAAACATGCAAATCTATTGGCAGGAGAGACTGATAGACGGCAGCATGCAGCACATTGCACAGGATATGACTAGGTAATGAGCAACAGGGGAAATATGACTTCAGACATGACATTTTGAGACTGTTTACGTGTGTGCGGCATGCATATTTAATACTGTAATCCAAATGACACTTCATTAAAACTCAATATTCAGACTAAACAGGTACAGAAAAATACCAAAACATGGAAACTGCAGAGCGTTGGTGCTGGTAAATATCAGCGCTCTCATTTCTCACTACTGCAGGCAGCCTGATGTGAAAGTGGCCGTATCATATCTATGCTTACGATAACCTAGCAGTCCAACAGGATATGCAAGGAGGCGTATTATCATGCTCTAATGCGCAGAGAGCGTATTTGTATGGCACGTGAGTGTAATGTTTCTCACTGCGGCAAGGGTTTGATGTTGATGTCGGTGGGCGTTACAAATGTAACCCTAGGGGAACGATCTGAACATGATCAAAATGCATCATGGAGATAAAGCGATAGCAGTAGAGAAAGAGAGAATAATAATAGCCATAAACAGATTTGGAGAGTCTTACATAAAATAAAATGTGCTCTTAACATAGCCCCAGGTAAACACACACACACACACACACACACACACACACACACACACCTGCAACTACATGATATAATTACTTGGTAAAGTGAGGCAGGTGGCCAAATTCAAGCTCCTAATTGAAGCATTAGTGAAGGTTGCTTGTTACCATCCTAATGATTTGGTGAGATCAGGAGAGTGTGAACAGGTCATAAAAAGGGTCCATAAATAAGCTTGTGTGTAATCGAGTCCCAAAGCCCGCATTTGAAGGCTAATGATTTGATGCCTTTTTTTGTCCTGTGGTGGCTCTAAAGTAGGAATGTAACATTTACATTGGCTGTTTCTCAATTCCAACTTTGCAATTTTGTGAAGACAGTCTTGCCAGGTTACCTCGGAAGAATGCAAGAACACAGAACGCACCCTGTGAGAAATGAGACGCTGCGTTCTTCCTGATGGTCACATGACCTTCACGCACGCACCTTTAACCAAACATTATTTAAACATTACAGCATTCCTACAACTATTTATTATTTGTTTTTTGTTTTTTTTGCCTTTTCGATTGATGGATGGAACCGAACATGCACAAAAACCTTACAAAAATACTTTGCACAATACTAATGAAACAGATTTGAATATGAATTTCAGCAATAAACACTCTTACTGCCTTAATGGGTTTTAAGTTTTCATGGTAATGTTTACGTTCACAATCTCATTTAGAAAAAAAACTCCTGAGATAAATAAGTTATATGTATGAACTTTAATAATATTAACTCATTCATTTTCTTGTCGGCTTGATCCCTTTATTAATCTGGGGTCGCCTACAGCTTAATGAACCGCCAACTTATCCAGCACATTTTTTACACAGCGGATGGCCTTCCAGCCACAACCCATCTCTGGGAAACATCCACACACACACTCATACACTACGGACAATTTAGCCAACCCAATTCACCTGTACCGCATGTCTTTGGACTGTGGGGGAAACCGGAGCACCCGGAGGAAACCCACGTGAACGCAGGGAGAACATGCAAACTCCACACAGAAACGCCAACTGAGCCGAGGTTCGAACCAGCGACCCAGCGACCTTCTTGCTGTGAGGCGACAGCACTACTTACTGCGCCACCCACTTTAATAATAAATCTATATAATTCATTGATTTATTGCCACATCAGCAACTCATGGCTATTTCATGGCAAAATGAATATACAACGAAAATATAAAAGTAATTTGGATTACAATAAAAAAAAAAAAAAGTTACTAAGAAAAATATATTTAAAAAAACATAATAATAAATTCACACAAAAATAGATTCAAAGCTTTTTTTTTTTTTTTGTAAAATTTTTGATTAGTAATTTAAGATTCTTCCTGATAGTACCTTTCAAAATATCCAAAGTACTCCCCTTAAAAAAAAAAAAAAAAAGTTTAATTGTATTAAAAATTTCACATTCCAAAATATGTTTCATGGTAAGAGCAGCTTGTTAGTAATTGAATTTAGGTGGTGTTTTATTATTCAGTAACTAAAAATTAGTTAACCTAGAATGTCCAAATCAATAAATTGATATTTAATGCTACGCTTCCCACCTCTTATTCAGTCGCAAAGACCTCAGCGACTTCTAGAGTGAGTTCAGTGCTTAATTCTGCATCCACACATCCTCGATATCAAGAACACATCGGGAACTTTCACGCGTCCTTCGTTCTTGCAGTCTTGAGTTTTGGAACTAAACTTTGACGTTTAATGACGTTACACAGAGATGCAATGATTAAGCGATTTCACTATTAATTCCTCAGGGTTAATTAATCATAAAGGCTTCTCAACACTGCATTTCTGCACAGAACAAAACAGCAGCAACTAAAAGTTATGCCAATTGTGCGCTAGTTTAAAGTTTCGAGCTATTACACAGATGATAATGCACATGGATTAACTATGGCAAAGGCTATTAACTAAGGGCTGTTCACATTTTGCACCTTTTGCAAGCTTAAGTTCCTTATTTCCAATGGGGGCGCGTGGCTTGTGTGTGCACATTGGCATTGAGACGCTCACACTTTCCAGGCACTCATAGTTGAAAGAATGATGCGAACGCACTACAAGTCACGTAGCAAGAACTGGACCGTTTTTTTTTTTTTTTTTTTTTTTTTTTATTCTTTGGTTAGTTGGTTGGATTCTTCAAACTATAATCGTACAACCAAAATCTATAGCATAACAATCTGTACCTTTAATTTGGCTCACAACATGCCTTAATAAAAAAAAATAAATAGATAAATCAGCGTTGACATTTCCACACACTTTAAGGAAGTTGTCATTTTAACCGAGTCATTAGATTCGCTTCTATTAGTTCATTGTTTGGAGCTCGTCATAGTTGAAGTCTCACTGCAGAAAAGCGTGTGAAATCTTTTCAGTCTGCCAAAACTTCAGAGAGAAAATTTTACAACAACCATAAAAGCAGCTGTCAGTGACCATGTCAAACCAATCAAAGACAACAGATTGTAGCCCAAATTTGTCTCAAGTGATCAAACTGTGGCGGGAATATCACAGTGTGGACAGGGCTTTGCAAATTTCATTGGTTCATGCTGATAATCCGTGATTTAAATCGGTGGTTTAAATATACACTCACAAATTATGAAAGGCATTAAATGTCATATCCCAAGGTAATGCTAAAAATAGCTTATTCAGATATTTAAAGGTGCTAGTGAAACAGTTTTTTTGTGCAAGTACAATAGAGTCTGGCTGCAGATTTGCACTTGCACCTCCAGGCTTGCACACTTGGACTTGCACGCTCAGGGAATTGCGCTTCCTCTGCAAGTGAAGTCATTCACAAATCGCCACCTGTGTCCGCTTGCATAAAAGTCCTTCGGTAATTTAACTTAAGGGTGTCCCTGTTGCGGAAAAATCTCTGAGGTTATTTCAACAAACTTCCTATCTGTCACCCTTACTAAAGGGTACCTCTTTTTTTCTAAGCATTTCACTGTGGTTTCTGGTAACATACTGCGACGGGCGCCACAATTGCTATAGTTACGTAAACAGATCGTAACGAACCACGAGTGCTTGCCTGACAACAGCTCCGCAGTAATGTTACACATCATCTGTGCTGCTTTCTTTCTATTAAGCAAGTCTAGACATTTCATTAGAGTTGATCTCAACATTATGTTTGGAGGACCAATTAAACTGGGCTGGGATCATGTAGAGACTGTTGAAGCTGTGCTGCAACTGATTTCATATGGATGCACTCATCCGCAGACATGCAAACTTATCAAGAATAGTTATAAAGAATAGTTTCCCCAAGTCATTCAAGAATCATTGCTGTAAGTCCATTAAGTGTTGATTGTAATTCTACAACTCCTTGAAATGTTTAAAATAAAAAACTAAAATTCTAAATTTACCTGGTGTTTTTTTTTATATATAACTGTAGAAGAATGCCTCGAGTGTAAATTTAGACTGATATTTAGTTGATATAAATGATAAGTTTCACTGGTATAAATGTTAATAGTAGCCTGCTTTGGTAAATTAACATCAAAGCATACAATCATATGATGAATATACTAACTGCTTTGAGGTTGGGGGGGTTGATGTTGTACAACGCAAGTAGGCTACTTAGAATTATTAGACAAAGTCGTCAAACGAACTGGAAACTTACTTTTGGTTTATTTGTGTTGATTTCAAAAGATGTTACAAGACAGGTCCAGGTGTCAATTGTAAGTGACGTCACTTGCATAGGAAGCGTGGGTGCCTAAACGTGCAAGCCGGAGAGTGCAAGCCTGAAGATAAAAGTTCAACTCTGCAGCCAGACCCTTCTCAGTATTTTACAGTACTTTATAAATCAAAAATGTCTTTGTCAATGTTTTCAAACAAATTTGATTTACCAAAGTCACACAATTTTACATCCGTCACATCCATAACAGAGAGACATCACATCCATAACCAAGCCTTTTCCATATAAATGAGAAAAAAAAAAAAAGTAAAATAATTTCAAGAGTTCACACTTAGCTGATGATTGACAGTAAAGCTAGTTTGGCGTGCTGTCCCGGGAGAGAGCCCTGAGCTTATAAGATCCTCAAGCCCTGGGCTCCCTCCCATTGCAAGGCGAGAGGGGAGTTTGAGCTCAGGTAGATCTCGATAACTCCCCTTCCTGCTTGTAGTAGCTAAGTGTCGGATATGTACAGTATGCTGAAAGGTGTACTCAGAGTTTAGCTAATGTATTTTGATTAATTGTTTAGAGTGCTTGTTTTTGAACTGTGGGAGGAAACCGGAGGACCCAGGGAAAACCCACGTGACCACGGGGAGAACAAGCAAACTCCGCACAGAAATGCCTTCTGGTTTGGAAAGGAATTAAACCAGGGGCATTCTTGCTGTGAGAAAACAGCGCTAATCGCTGGCCACCGTGACGCCCGTTTGAAAGGAGGGAAAGTAGGGTTGGGTGGGGGGGTTTCTTCAAGACGAAGATATTGAGATTAGAAAAGTCTGGTTATTTATAGTGAGTTAAGAATCGTCTGATAGGATAATCAGTCATTAGCTAAAGTTGGAACAGCTGTGAACAATCATAAGCACGTGATCCTCTCGAAATTTGTTTATGAATAAACTTCACATAAAAGCAATCATGTTTGATCTACAGCGAGTCAACTCTTGCTTTTGATTAGCATTCTTTCTTTTGGTTTGTGCAGTTAAAATTTACAGAATTTCTACGAAGTATGTTGTAAAACTCAGACTTTTTTTGGTCAATGTTGAGTTATTTGTGGACTATCAGTTATATATCAGATATTATACTTCAGTTATTTGTGGATTGCGAAGAATACAGCCATTGAATATCTGCATTTAAGAAAAGTAGGAGGAAAGTCAGCAAGGGAAAAGCATAAAAAAGTAAGAAAGATCTTTCCTCTGTGGGTAAGTTTATGTAGGCGTCACAATCTTCGCTACATGGCCTTAGTGCAATAACCATAGCCACATTTAGTGTCTCTCAGCTTTGAACATGAGACACTGACATTTACTCACTGGTACTTTTTATTAAAGTTGTATCAGCGACAGAAGACACATTATGTACTGCCTGCAAACCACCACTCAGGGAGATGTTCTGTTTTGTTTATAAGTGCATTCTCTCATGTTTCAATATGAATGGCTGGAGAGAAAAACTACAGTAGAGAGAGAAATTACCACTTAAAAAAAAAAAAAAAAAAAATCAGCCTTATCTTCTGTTATTTCCTAAAGGAAGCCAAATATATCAAAATGACAGCTCTGCTCAACATATGGGACCTAATTTGTGTGGCCAATAAAACCACACACAGAGTGTTAAAATTGCATTCTGGCAGTTCATTTATTGACTCCCAGCGTTTATAGCTTTATTTCAGCGAGTTTTATTAGAAAGAATACTGGTATTCACTAAATAAAAGCATCTTTCTCTTCCCATATTTATCTATTATTGTACCTCAGACTAGCTTTGCGTGTCTGAACGTGTGTACTTTCATAGTATACAGTTTGGTGTGGGGAAAAAACAAAACAGTATATCTAAATTCATTGTATTCATATTGGCAAAAGCACCTGCATGACTCCTGTGAGATTCGGATCTGTGCATCTACATGGAGCTGTGAGAAAAGCTGTACATTTCATGAACATCAAATGCTTGAAATCTGTAAAAATGCCATTTCTCTATTTAGCTCACATGCATACATCTAGCATCCAGAATAACCAAATGTACTATTTTGATGAACACAGCGCACTTGTTCTCACTCTCCGTCGCAAACAAACATATTCAGCACACGTGTATTGCATGTTTACATCCAGTTGTTTCACTATGCAGCAGGAAGCTTTCTACACACTGTTGTGAATGTGCTCAGGACTTTTAATGTTCTACAAATTAGGAATTTTGTTTAAAAACAATCCATTTCCCATTTTAAAATGACAGCAGATCAATAAAACTGCGAACATCTACCTGAAGCAACCAATTCACCAAAGTATTAAAGGGATGAATTGCAATTGTATTTGTTTTTGCCAGACCAGTTCACACAACTTTGCAGACGCTCTCATGCATAAAGGCTAGTTTATACTTCTGCATTGAGCAATAGCTGTGACCCACGCTGTGCATTAATGGCCCATTTCCACTGAGTGGTACAGTACGGTTTGGTACACTTTTATGGCCAATTCCATTGTCAAAAGGCGTACCGAACCGTACCACTTTTTCGGCACCCTTTCAAAAGGGTACCAAAAGGTGAAGCTACACACGCAGCTGAACGCTGATTTGTTACAAAGATGCATCACGAGCTCTTGTGGAGCTAGCATGATTGAAATCAAAGGAACCGTCATGTTTTAAATACACAGCCAAGACATTACACCATAATACTATATGCATAAAATAACGAGCCATGGATGAATTGTTGTCGACGTACAGACACAAAGCCAAGATGAACAAAATCTGCCTTGTCTTGTTTTATGAGGCCATCTAAAAGTGCGAGTGGTTTTCGCTTTCTTCCAAGAGCTCACGATCGCGTCTATATATCTGAGGGTGCAGACTGAGTGCCTTAGTGCCCCCCACCAGTGGCGATATACAGCCATATAGCACTGCTATGAGTGCAATATTGCGGTTATACAACAATTTGACGGCATAATTGTGTGTATAAAAAACGCAGAGTCTAAAAAGAACTTGTGCGCAGAACTACTTTCTTTTGCCACTCATTCACATCTGCAGATGACCGCCAGAACAGCAGAATCTGTTGCCAGTTCACAAACGTCACTTAAGAGCTAGTATTTGAATTATTCTTTAGCATATAACCTCTGAAGTTATGACAAAACAGGTAATTATGCTCACATTTGAATGGCATAACGTGCTATCAATCTACAGAAATTTTCCAGTATTTCTCTGTAGCAACCAGGAAATCACAATAATTGACCCCAAAAAAGCCAAAGCAAACACTACCAGTTTCTGTGGTATAAATACAGCAATACAAAATACAAAAGAGAGAGATCTACTCAGAATGTCATTTACAGTACCTTATTTATAAGGATTTGTTCAGCAGTAGTTTGAAACTTGCGTTGACAAAACACTGCGGCTGAGTCCGAAAATGCCTACTACTCAGTAGGTACTGCATTTGAATTTAAACGTACTACTCGGCCGTTAGAAAAGTATGTTCTATACAGTATGAATTTGAAAAGTAAAAATGGAATTTGGAAGTACTACATCCGCCATTTTGTCATGGTCACGTAACCTACTTGCGTCAGTTGCGTCGCCTCACTTCCATTCATGTATTCTCTCACTGGGCATTATGGGATAGCGTAGCGTGCATTGGATGCGCACTTCAGAATCTCGCCGGAAGTAGTAATCATCCGGGTACTTTTCGCATACTGATTTTTTGAATTCTATGAATTCGGACATACTACTCAGCTCGCACACTGATTTTACTATATAGTACTATATAGTATGGAAGTATGCGGTTTCGGACGCAGCCTGAGTTTTTCTCCCTGTAAGGACTTATGTGATCTCAGTCTCCATCTTGTGGCGGAACGTCCACAATCACTTTCGTTGGTCTGCTCAGACAAGCTGATGGCAGCCGATGTACTTAATCCAATGCTCTAAAAATTATAAATACTTTAAAATAGGCACTCTCTTTACAAATAAACTGTCTAATTGCAATCTAAACAACTACATTATCGAGTAAAAAGGCTTTAATGTAAATTATGTTGTCCAACAGCAGTGATATTTGTGAAACTGTAGAGCAGGGCTATCCAATTGGCGACCCGCGGGCCGAACCCGGCCCCCCAGGCGATTTGTTCCAGCCATTCAAATACTGTGACCAAGACATAAAAAAAATTTAGTTCAGTCGAAAAACGGCTGCTATAGTTATGATTGTGACGTGCGTCTGTTCATTACAGCTTGAGCTGCAGTCAAAGGCTGCGTGAAGCGCGAGCCACCCTAAGAGAGTGGCGCAGGCAGCTGAAAACATTTGGATGTGTTTGTAAAAACGGCCTTTTGTACAATGCATTGATATCGTCAATCGGTATGCAACAATTAGCCAATATCACTATTAACTCCGCTTTAATTCATCAGTCAATTAATCGTAAAGGCTTGTCTAAGCCACATTTCTGTTGCAAGGCACAATACAAAACTGCTGCAATTAAACAAAGTTATGCCAATTTGCCAACTGTGCGCTAGTTTAACGTTCCAAATATGAACACAGAGGCTAATACAGACGCACACTGGATTAACTTTAGCTGCGGCCATTCCCATATCACGTCTTTTCCACTTGCATGTTCTTTCTAATGTAATGACAATATGAGCGCACAAGCGTAGCAACGTGCTTGCGGCTTTTCGGGCGCACGCAGTAGAAAACATCTCACGGTGAGATTTGTGCGTGCCTTTCAGTGCAACGTAAACAAACAATATGCTAGATCAATTATTATTAAAATGATTATGTATGCATGAACGCAGATGGCAGCAACAGTTAATCTAAATAGCTACTTGCCTATTATAAAGCTTGAACTTACATTAGACGTGATAACTGTGAAACCATGATTATTCTTCAGACTATATAATCATACAAACGAAATCTAGAATTGTTGCATCCCTAATTGTTATGCAGTTCAAAAATAACATATGAATGTGTCAATGTAGAAGAAGCCTACTTCAGGAATGCACTGCTTTTGTTGTGCTCAAATACAGCATTTGAATTTTTGTAAATTCTTTTCTAAAGTCTATTGTGCAATGCACTGATATTATGTAGTTTCAAAATAAATAATACTAAACTTTTTAATGTAGAAAAAGCCAACGTGGATGTCTTAAGGAAAAATACAGCATATGGGCTCTTATGCAGTTGTGTTATCACTCATATAGCAAGTCATATCTCTCCAGCCCTTCGTTTGGGATGCTTTTCAAGAACCGGCCCCCATGACAAACTAGATGAATAGCCCTGCTGTGGTGTCCTCTGCTTGATGCTATACTGTATGTGGGTGGAGTAATACACAAGGGGTGAAGAGGCTGTACCAGAGGTGTTATTTGAAGAATATCATGCTGCTATCAGCCAATCAGATTCAAGAACCAGACAGAACTGTTGAACAAAAATTTCCAGATTTTACTGGGAGCTATTTGAAGAACGGGTGAAATGCAAAACAAAGTTAAATTAACATTAAAAACGCATCATAATTAAATAAGCCTTGGTTAAGAGTCCTATTTATTATAAGATTATGCCAAAGTTCAAAAAGGACGTTCTTATTTTTTATAATTTATTTTTTCAATATAAATGTATCATAGGCGATGCAGTGGCACAGAAAGTAGTGCTGTCGCCAGCAAGTAGGTTGCTGGTTCAAGCCTCGGCTAGGTCAGTTGGCGTCTCTGTGTGGAATTTGCATGTTCTCCCTACGTTCGCGTGGGTTTCCTCCGGGTGCTCCGGTTTCCCCCACAGTCCAAAGACATGCAGTACAGTTGAATTGTATGTGTCGTAGTGTAAAAGTGTGAATGAGTGTGTGTGTGTGTGTGTGTGTGTGTGTGGATGTTTCCCAGTGATGGGTTGTGGCTGGAAGGGCATCCGCTGTGTAAAAGCGTGCTGAATAAGTTGGCGGTTCATTCCGCTGTGGCGGCCCCAGATTAATAAAGGGACTAAGCCGACAAGAAAATAAAAGAATAAATAAATGTATCATTTTCACCTTAAAACAAAACAAAGGCAGTGGCGTAGCGCAAAATGCGGAGGCCCCCCTGCAGGGATCGCTTACGGGGCCCCCTGATGAAGAGGGGGGGGGGATACGTCATACGTCAATTTGCATATCACTGACGTCATCACGTTTTACCGTTTCTGTTTAACAGCCTATGGTTAATAAAGGGGTATTTATAATTGCACTACACTTTATATAAGCATGTTTATTTAACTAAATTTATTGCTGTTTGAATACAGTATGTCAGTATAGATGTGTAGTGAATGTGCAGTAATCTCTCATATGTAATAAACTCAGAACAAGTTCAGAAACTGTCACTAAAATATCTGTGATTGTGAACAAGAAAAGAATAAACGGTCCAATTAAATTGTTAAAATAAAGTAGAAGTAGATCAGTTTGACTGTACAAGGGAAATACCTTCACACTGCCTATGCTAAATCATTTGTCGTCGGTACGCAGAGGGGTGATCTGCTCTCGGGCTGCAGGTGGGAGAGGCTGCTGTAGAGGTCTGACTGGGCCACCTGTCAGTGCTGTGAGGCGGGGGATCACACGGGCCCTAATCACGCGGGGCCCCCCCCGCGGTGTGTGCCCTGCGGGCCTATCCGCTATGCCACTGAACAAAGGCACTGACATATTTCAAGATCACTCAGTGTAAGTTTTCTTCAGATGCAACTTCTAAAACATACATTTTAGACTGAGACTTAAGCCTTTTTACAGTATAGTGAAAACTCTTTCCAGAAGAGTGCGGGGTGTTGTGCAGGACAAACTCATCATCAGTGTGCATGGTTTTTAATTAAATATTCAAAGTATTCAGATTTACTTACACACTGTACTGGCCATGAAGTGCAGCTTCAGTGGTTCATCTAACCAAATCAGCATGAGCTTGAGAAAAGCAGCTGAGTCCTAATTCTTATTTAATCTCTTATAAATCACAGACATCTATATTTTCAAAACATTTCCCCAAGTCCACATGACACTGAAGTGGGAAATATGATGGGGCAGAGCAATCATGTTGTCATGGCAACAGAAATGAAAACATCAAATATTGATGAAATGCAACAGAAAATGGGGCTTCTCAGAGTTGGGCATATGTCTCATTTTGAGTGCGTGATTGTTTGATTTCGTAGTTAGCACTTGAATAAATGAAGTACATGTGGGCTGCAACCCACCTACAGCTGTCTATAATGTTCTGTTTTAACCTGCAAGTTTAAAAATAAAAGAATTGAGTATTGCTTTATTAATTATACATCCAGATAGGTTCTGCTGTAAACAAAAAAAAAACTTGGCTACAGCAGAGTATAAAGCATCAAACATGAAGATGAAACTGACAGAGCGCAAAGCAACAGTGTGAGAAACTGAGGCAACCTTGTGTAAATAATGTAAGAATTACACCCCAAAACAGATCCTGTCTACTGAAGCTGCATTCCTGATGAAACTGCAAACACTGAAAGTGAAACAGTAAAGGTTGAAGATCTGCAATGTCAAGCTGAAAGTTGATGCATCTGCAGTTACTAGGAGGGTGCAAATTAATCTTAAAAATATGTAATAAAATTGGCAAATTATTAAAAATGGTCACTGCTGAAAGTTTGACAAATTAAATGAGAAGCTAATGAAAAAAGTGAATCATGTTCCTTTCGTAGTTTTTATTTAGCACATATAAATCAACTCATACAATTCTTATGTTATTATTAGAATTTGACATTTCCCTCGTATATTTTAATGAAAATGTCTAATTAAATGTTAAGTATAAACTCTACACATAATTTGCAACAGCTTTGTTCACTGAGATTTTAAACTAGTATTAAACGATGGCATTGCAAAACAGGAGAATAAAAACTTTAGTTTGTTATAGGGAGGCACACTTCTGATCTGGACAAATGAGAACAATGAAATGGACATGAGAACAATCTAGGTCCTAAGTGAAATCTATTAAGAATATTCTTATAAAAATGTATATCTTGGTTTATATTAATCTCTCTCTCTTTTTTTTTTAAACATTGTTTTAGATTAGACATGCCTACATGCATTGCATTGCATTCACACACACACACACACACACACACACACACACACACGATGATATACGTATACTATATCTTAGTACATCATTCTACATGCAATGTGTAATTTAATTAGTTTTAAAGAAAAAAAACAGTTCTAAAATACTATTTGACTTGTATAAAAGTATTTGAAACACACTTGATAATTTTGTTGCCTTGTTCTTGTACATGTGTAATGACAATAAAGTTGAATCTAATTAGTGGTTTAGTCGGGGCTATACACGTGTATACTCCATATGCCTACTTTTTTCCACAAGCTGTTTGAGTATTACGACTTCTGAAGATCAATAATTGCGTACACCCTCGGTATACTCACTTGTACTCACCCTTAACTGTATACCAAATGTTTTTTTGTTTTTTTTTACCCGCATCTTAATTTGTTACAATTGGTGCATTTTGTATAAATTGTGCCATTCTCCGCCCCCTCATTATCACAGCTGTTTCCTCCAGCGAAAAATGCAGCTTTTAATGAATGTTTTGCTATGTTTATTTTAAAATTAACTATGTACATAAAACACATTACAGTGCATGTGGCATTAACTATAGCATACATTCATGCACATGATCGAACACAGTGACAGATATAATAGCGACAGCAGAAGACAGAGTCATAATAGTTGGTTTAAAACAAGCATGCACAATTGTGACAATCAGACTTGATGGCTGAATGATGTTTAAAGGAACCTACTTAATGTAAAGTAATAAGCCAGTAAACAATGCAAGTTTTAACAGTAAAATGATTAAATACGCTACATACTGTAGCTTATTTGAATTTTTTAAAAAGTGTGCTTTGCTTTTGTTTTCCTGATTTTTTTTTTCTTTAATTTACAGTTTAACATACAGTACTTGATAAAGCTGTCTTGAAACATGTTTATTTTTTATTTGTACAGTATTTAATTTCTTTTTTTTTTTTTAAATAGTCCCTTTAGAGTTAAAAAGTTGGGTTTTACCACAGCGTAATATATTCAGCCAATCTATGGGTCTTCTGGGGACACTATTAGCTAAACATAAAACAATAATTAGGATTAGATTATTAGCATCTCTCTTTAAAACGGACATTTTTTCCCCTTTTTAAATGGATAGTTTTCCTTAAAAAAAAAAAATGAAAATTTTCATCATTTACTTAACCTTGTTACAAATTGGTTTGTCTTTTTTTCTTTCTGTTAAACACAAATAAAAAAAAAAATTTGAAGAAAGTTGAAAACCTGTAACCATTGACTTACATTGACAACGTTGACACAATATCTTTCTTTTCGTGAGTTACAGGTAACTAATGTTAAATTATATTTATGTTTATATTTATGTTTTTATATATATATATATATATATATATATATATATATATATATATATATATATATATATATATATACATATGTTTATATACATATGTTTATATACATATGTTTATATATATATATATATATATATATATATATATAATGAATCAAAGAAACATTGACTTCTGTCGTTTATTTGCCTATTTATTTTGCAAGTTACATTGAGCTAAAACCAGCCTGTAAGTTGTCGAAATGACAAAGCTTATAGCGACATGTGCTATAACTTAAACGTATATGATATATCAGTAGTAGGACTGCATAAAACTATATCTTGCATTAAGCTGAGACCAATACGTGTTGTGGATTATTCAAGTTGTTACGTGAGAAAAGGGGGCATAGTTATTTGATTTGCTTCCATTTTACACTCAATATTGTACCGTGATATGAGTTATGTAATATTTATTATGTAACATTTGTGTAAACTCACCTGCATTGCAGCAACCACGAAGTGAGACGACATCTGCTGAATAGTTTTACCCTTTCCTTTAGTGTTTGTATAATTGAATCATTCGTTTTTAGTCATGTTAAGGCTTCAATCACTAGCTCCAGGTGTGAGTGATTAATATATTTAAAGCGGAATGAAATGACGAATGATGTGTGGTATAATTTTGAACAAATACAGGTTAAGAACGAACTGGTAAGGAGTTAATTTCCAGTTGTCAAAAAAAAAATTTCTCGTTGTCTAAGCGAACTTTCTGTGAATATTTATGCTTGGGAAACACGTTTGAACCGTAATTTTTAACTTAACTTACCTTAGCGTGGACCTGAAGTTCAAGCGCCGCCTTTATTGACAGGAAATGTATAGTTGTTTGTCGAGGAATCGCAACACGTGATTGGGGAGGTAATTGATAAGAAAACTGAAGTTGTAATTATCAGTGAAATCTATACTGACACGGAATTTTCATGCTTATCAAAGTTTTGAATCAATTGAATCGATAGCTTGGCAAAACGATTCACTGCTTTGATGAGTTCGAAACTGCTGGCATGCAACAAACAGTATGCAAACATGCATGAAACAGGTTGCGCAAACCAATTGCAAAGGGTTTTATTGAAAGTGTAATCTAGCAAATGGTTAATCATCACAGTGACCGCATTAAAGAATGCTTTTATAAATTGTCTAAATTATTGAGAGCTCAGCTAAGCAGTCCAGTTCGAGACTAGGCCTACTATTTTTTAAAATAGTATTTTTTTAAGCACACAAATGTCTAATAAAATAAGAAAATAAAAAGATGAGAGATTACTATCAGATATACAGTAGCAGGAAAAATATAGATACATTGCTCTCTGTCAGCTTTTATGATTCAAACTCAAATATCACTGCTTCGATATTTCAAACAAATTATTTTTCCAATAAGTAAAAAAAAAAAAAAAATGGTGTCAATATTCTTTAAAAAGCACTTTTTTTTTCTTTAACAAGCTCTAATCAACCTGTGAAATGAAGCCCTATTGCAGACATGCATGCTGTTCAGCGATAGAGGTGCCATTCTCGGGTAATTCTTCAACTTCAGGCACTTTTATGTCCTTTGATCATATATCCAAAAATATATATAATTTTGTTAAAATTCCTCTTTTTTTGTCAAAATAATAATAAAACCTACTTTAAAAATGTGAAAAAAGTGTTTTAAATATCATTCAACCTCCTTTTAGGTGTCAAAATCACTTTTTTTTTTCACCTTGTCGCACACTCAGAGTTTTAAACTTTAACAATGAAAATTACATTTTAAAATATTATTTATCTGGTATCTATTAATGTATCTTATTTAAGCACTGGTAAAATAATTGAAATATTTTATAGTTATTAATGTGAGACTATTATCAATATTATTTTTTTATACAAAATATAGCTGTCGCACAGTATCAGTGTCATTTCCACCACAACACTGTAATGTCACTTTTAAAACAATTGTGTGAAAGATTTAGGTGGTTTCTATGAAAATGAATAGTGCCATCTGAGAACATGTTCAAGATGGAGGGAATTTAATTTTTTTATCAACAACACTTAAGGAAAAATCAAGGTAAATATTGCTTGATAAGAAAATAAATTTAGTCTACATCATTTCCAAACATGCTCTACCTTCAAGATGTTTTTTTTTTTTTTTTTTTTTTTTAAATCAAACAGAATTAAGGTAAATAAGAGTGTTTTGTATACATGGAAGGCTAGTATCATTTCAAAGCTAATCGGTGAAGCTATTTTTCATTATTTCACAATAAACTGTTGAAATGTCATTTCCACCACTGTCATTTCCTTCACAATGTAAAGGTTTATGCTCTTTTTAATATACAAATTCGGTTTATTTATTTTCTAATAAGCTTTTAACCAAATTAATATTAAATTTTAGAGTGTGACAGGTGGACAGCATGTAAAATTATATATATATATATATATATATATATATATATATATATATATATATATATATATAGTGAAAAGATGAGTTAATACGATATAAAAATGATCTTAGACAATGTTTGACTGCCATAATTTATTTCATTTTAAGCTGTATATTGAGATGTTGTTGAATAGACATTTGTTAGTTCAAGATGGAAAAAATGTCTCTCCTTTTATCTAAGTTTGTCCTCTTATACAGATCTTAAAACTAGACAAATTATTTAAACTTATGAGGCTGTTACATGAATTTTGAACAAGTTTTTTTTTTTTTACTCAACTTCACAAGGCTAAAATGCCCATAGTTTAAGAATGGCCCATGAATTCACCTCATTTGCACATTTTTAGATGAGAAATATAGTTGCAAGACGATGCATGCTAACTCCTTTGTCATACATTTTTCCAATAGGCAAATATACAGTCCTCGTACCACTAATACAAAACCAATTACATATTTTCATATTTACTGAACTCATTGTGTGGACTTCCAATGTGCAGAATGGAAAGAGAATGTGAATCACTGAGTTTGGGATTGCTTTGTTGTTTGGACAGCTTGTTATCTCTGAAAAAAAAAAAAGATAATTCCCGTGTTGTTTTGGATATTTAGCAGGAGACCATCTGCACTTCTTTTGAAATCTTGGGTGATGCAAAAGGACAACAACATAATACACACAAGCAAATCAACAGCTTCAACAGTAAAAAAAAATCAAGTGAAAACACAACCCTGACCTCAATATGATTGAAATGTTTTGGTCAGACCTCAGGAGAGCCACCAGAAATCCCAAGAATATTTCTCATCAGAAAAGTTTTGTTGAAAATACTAAAAGAAATGGTGCAAACTTGCTTAAGACTGCTGTGCAGGTTTGATCCCCGAATGAAAACATTTGGTGGAGGCTACTCTCACCAAAGGTGGGTCAAACTGTTATTAAATCCACTCTACACAGAGAAAGTTTCAGATTGTGAGCAAAGAAATAATACAATTTGCTGTTTGCTTTTATGGGGAGGGGGGGGGGGGGTAGATAACACCCAGGATATGTACATCGTATGAGGGTTAAACTTGCTGCTTGCCTGTTATGACCCTGATACTGTGAGAACAAATTTATTCACAAATCCAAGTGCCACATTTTCCCCTGCATTTTAATTACTTGATAAACTCAATGCCTTACAGTCATAGAAGTGCCTTTTAATAACTGCTCTTTAATAAGTATGCAGAGAATAAAACCGATTTCCCATGAAGGCTTTGTAAACGTCCATAGCCCTAGCTGGCATTTGATTTCAGTCCACCAGAATATGGTCCCACCAGTCAATAAATATGCAATTAGATGTTCAGCCAGTCAATGCAGCAAGTAAACAAACAATCACAATATCAAGGTAATGTTCACTGGAATAAGCTTTAAGTGTACAATATCTTCATAGTTCACGGACACTTTTAATATATATGTATATATATATATCTTTAATTTGGTGTTTAATAGTCTTTTTTTTCACATTCAGTGGTCTGTGATGTAAACCCATGACAGTGCTGGCTCTTTGTTGTCTGTCTCGTCAAGAAGAATCCATATGTAGTAAAGCAAGATACAGAGCGGTGCAGAAAACATTCAAGAAATATTCGAGGTAATGCTGACGGACGTCTTCAACACTGCAAAGCCGCGAACGTGATAAACTTCATCTTATGCACATCTATAATAGAACACGACAGCAGTAACTGTTATGCGATACATTTTCTTTACAAGTGTTTTTGTTTTTAAGCTTGAATCTGTGCTACCAAACATACATGAATATAAAATATTTCTGCTTACTGTACAGTCAAACCAAGAAAAATATCAACTTTTTTTTTTTTAAATAACAATCAGGCTTTAAAAGTCTCTGTAGTTTACTGTATATAGTCATATAGTACAGTCCATACACTCTAAAGTGTATACAGTACAGTCCAACACTTGGCAATACCACAAAATGAATCAATACACCTAATCCATAGGTTCATACTGTATGTTTAAGGCCATGAAATCCTACAGTCTTAAATCTCAAGAGAAACATTGATTGTTGTAAAGAAACACATACAAAGCTTCTGTACAAGGCTGCGACACTGAACGGCAAAGTGTATTCGTTTTGGAATAAGAACAAAACTGTAGACAAGAACATCCAAATCTAATTAAGACACTGTAAATTGAGCCCCTTTGTCCCTAAAAGGGCGTGTCGTTTAACTTGACTCCGCCCTCACTCCTAGCCCAACCCTTTCCCCCGCCCACCTGGCGGAGGTAACTGTGGTGCTAGAGTGTTGTGATCTGAGTCAACTCAGAACTTGAGCTTCCGGTCCCTGGATTGGGTTGCGGCTCTGGGCTGACCAGGGGCAGCTCCACGCCTAGTCATGCGGGATTACTGTTCCCGTCTGTAGTCTTGCAGTTGAAGGCCACCTCGCGAGTAATATGGCGCATACGACCAGACTGCTGTGCATCGATTCCAAAACGAGAGGGGTGGCAGAACTCGCGGAAGCATCGCTTGAAGTTTTCATCAAGGAATGCATACAGGACGGGGTTCAGACTGCTGTTGACGTAGCCCAGTGCGATGCAGAAGTGCATGAACACCACCGTCTGCACGCTGGCCAAGTTGAAGCCTAGTGACTGCGCCAGGGCCATGATCTGGATGGGTGTCCAGCACACGACGAAAGCCGCGACTACCACTAGCACCATGCGCGTGATCCGCCGGAGGTTGCGATCTTTTTCCTTGGATCCTGATAGAATGCGGACGCTGCGGAGGCGCTTCACCATGAGGCTGTAGCACACGCTAATGATCGCCACAGGGATCAGGAAGGAGAGCAGGAAAACACACGTCCCGAACACTGGGTCCCAGTAACTGCGGGGATCTGGGAGAACTAAGATGCACTCGATGCCTGTGGAGGAGAAAAAATATAAGTTAAAATGAAATTTTTGAATTGAAATGTCATTTGAATTAAGGAACTGAGAAGGATAACGAATAAGTTTGAAGGTAAAGATATAGATCTTTTGGGCATCCAAAGTGTAAGTAAATTTACACTACCGAACACCATTGAACAGCTTGGAAGAGCTAGAATAAAATGTAAAACTACTCTGGGAGTGCGTTTCCCAAACAATGGCATAACTCGCGCCTGACCTATCAGAGTACGATGCATTTGGGAAAAGAAATATGTAGTGAGGAGTGTTTTTCAAAACCGTAGTTTCTCTGTTGCAGATCCATAGTAGGAACCACGTTAGTTATATCATTTTATTTTAAAATATGCAGACAACACTGTGATTGTAAGCCTCCTCCAAGGAGATGAAAATAGTCATGGTCCCATATTACAGGGTGGGGCATTTTTATGGATACACCTTAATAAAATGGGAATGGTTGGTGATATTAACGTCCTGTTTGTGGCACATTAGTATATGTAAGGGGGCAAACTTTCAAGATGGGTGGTCACCATGGTGGCCATTTTGAAGTCGGCTATCTTGGATCCAACATTTATTTGTTTTTTTTTCAATAGGAAGAGGGTCATTTGGCACATCAAACTTATTGGGAAATTCATAAGAAAAACAATGGCGTGCTTGGTTTTAACATAACTTTATTCTTTCATGAGTTATTTACAAGTTTCTGACCACTTATAAAATGTGTTCAATGTGCTGCCCATTGTGTTGAATTGTCAATGCAACCCTCTTCTCCCACTCTTAACACACTGATAGCAACATCAAATGGGAAATGCCAGCACAGGCTTCCAGTATTTGTAGTTTTAGGTGCTTCACATCTTGTATTTTCACACCATAGACAACAAAGGTAGTGTGGCCATTCTTCATCAATGGAAACCTCAAGGGCACTGGATATTTGAAATTGCTACATGATGATGTGTTTCCCTCTTTATGCACTGAAGCTGGCACGTTCCCTAAGTTTTTCCAGCAAGATGGTGCAACACCACAATTTGAGTGTCAGGTCCGAGCATAGATGAACAGTTTCCTGAAAAGTGGATTGGTCCTCTTGGGCCAGTTGAATGGCCCCCAAGATCTCCCTATCTGACCCCCTTAGACTTTTATCTTTGGAGTCATCTGAAGGCAGCTGTCTATGGTGTGAAGATACAAGATGTGCAGCACCTGAAACCTGAATGTTCTAAATGAATAGGGCACAGGGTGGATAACTGGGAGTAGACAGCTCTAAAGGTGTAGTTGCAAGCGTACAAGTTTGTGATGCAGTTTGCGAATTTTCATTGGAACGACAAATTTGGGAATCTCCAAATCAACAAACTATGTTTGTAACAACGCAAATTATGACCTTAGTTGGTTATCGATGGTTTTCGGAATCGCACCCCTGACTGCTCGTCTGATAAAAGAAAGTCATATACACTAAGGATGCCTCAAGGGGGAGTACATTTTGAGGTACTTTAAGTTTTAAGCAGCACAGTGGCTCTCTGAAGCCCAGACTGCAAACCCAGGGAGAGAGGCTGGCCCCTGGGGCAGCCCGCTGGGGTCAGAGCTGGAGAGCAAAGGACCGTCAAGAGCCCAAACTGGGCTCTTGAGTGCCGCTTACCCTCCAGGAATTACACACAGCAAAAAGGTCGCTGGTTCGAGCCCTGGTTGGGTTAGTTTGCATTTCTGTGTGGAGTTTGCATGTGCTCCGGTTTCCCTCACAAGTCCAAAGACATGCGCTATAGGTGAATTGGGTAAGCTTAATTGTCCGTAGTGTGTGTGTATATCCTGGTCTTTCAGGTTGGGGGTTGGGGGATCGTTGGGCTAACAACCCACCTCATAAAAAGTAAATGTTACGGAACACCAACATGGTGCGGCTAATTATCAACTTCAATATAAACAGCCCTGGGAGTAAGTAAGCAAGCATTCCTTTAAGTTTCAGATAGATAGATAGATAGTAGGTACATAGATGGACAGACAGATATATTAAACTAATATGCTAATACCTTCCAGAGTTTGCTTCAATGTTATTGAGTTTTTACAGGCTCAACATGCCCTTTTCAGAAAATGTTGTTTTTCGCAGTTAATCATTTTCTCCCTGCCACTCCTCTTGACATTTTTGACAGTCTACATCTGAGAGCATTAAAAGCCTCTCCGTTCCTGAGACGTGTGAATCTGGACTTCCTGCACGCTACATCAACTCTCACATGAAACGGCTGTCAATCGCTAGTGTCAAGAGGTGTCTTCTTGCCTGTAAAGCTGCCATTAGTCTTTGAGATGTTACCTGGAGTCAGGTCTCACAGATCCAGAATTTTGACAATCACCTTTTCCAAATGATTCTGGCCCTGACCTGTCCACTTAGACAGGAATAAAACAGAAGACTGACATGTACCGTGCCCAACCAAAATACACAGCATAGAGTGTTTTGATTAAAGTTCTGTTTACTTGAGGATGAATCTAAAATAGACCCGTCCACAATAACAGTGAAGTGGAAGAAGGAAAAAACCTTCACTAGACTGTTTCCAAGAATTGTTGTGCAGACATCTGAAATCTTTAAAGGTTCCCTTAAGTGCCTCGAAACATCTTATTCCCTTTGTCGATGTAATTCCAACGGAAACAGGGGAAAAGGCAGGACATGTCACGCAGCTCTTGTCTTTTTTTTTCTTCTTCTTTTTCTGTTATTTCAAAATAGCCTTTATCATTTGTTTGGCCACAAACATTCATATTTAAATGATTAAGGTGAAAAAGTAATTAAAGGAAATGAAAAAGTTTTGTATAGTTCTGTGTCAAATTGCCAACCTTATTACACAAGTGGGCTTTTAGCCTTGATTACCAGTTATGAGGGACAATAGCTGGGATTTTTCAAGGATTCCAAGGACAAACAGATTAACGAATACTTGAGAACAAGTCACACAATTCTAAGCAATACAATACCTTAAAATGTAAAGCTTTCCGTACACGTCCAGCTTTTCAGATTTTGCTCTTATCTCTCATGTTAATAAACATTTATGTTGCATTAAAACACACGCACACCAAGTACAAGTGCTCAAGTACAATCATTATAATGAACTCAAAGACACTCAAAGCATTTTAAGTGTTATACTTTATATTATTTTAAAAGAACCGTTACACTTTTTTAACAAGTAGCTTACAAAATGTTTATATAACTGATAAAAACAACTGTTTTGTCGCAACATTTGTTGCAGCACATATACAGTTGAAGAATTATTAGCCCCCCTGAATTATAATAACCCCAGGTTTATTATTTTTTTCAACACATTTCAAAACATAATAGTTTTATTTACTCATTTATAATAACTTATTTATTTTATCTTTGTTATGATGACAGTACATAATTTATATAATTATATTATATATTATATTATATATATTATATATATATTATATATTATATATAATTATATATTATATAATTTACTAGATATTTTTTCAAAACACTTCTACAGCTTAAAGTGACATTGAAAGACAACTAGGCAGGTTAGGGTAATTAGGCAAGTTGTTGTATAACAATGGTTTGTTCTGTAGACTATCGAAACAAAATATAGCTTAAAGGGGCTAATAATCTTGTCCTTCAAATGGTTTTTAAAATATTAAAAACTGCTTTTATTCTAGCCAAAATAAAACAAATAAGACTTTCTCCAGAACAAATAATGTTATCAGACATACTGTGAAAATGTCCTTGCTCTGTTACACATCACTTGGGAAATATTTAAAAAAGAAAAATAATTAAAATGAGGGGCTAATAATTCTGACTTCAACTGTATCTCTATGTAATTTAAACTAGGGCTGGGCCGATAAACAATATGATATCAAATTGCAATAAAATTTATGTCATTAGCAATGATAAGCTCTGGACTTTTTATTACTCTATATTGATCTAAGAGTCAATCACACAGCAGAAATTTGCAACCATGGGAATCTAAGTGTGTTGATATAAGAGATGTACCAAATTTTCTGTCAAAAATGTTATCCCATTTTTTGGACCCTCTAATTTTTGCGGCTTCAGTCATTGTTCTGGTACTCGTTTAAATCTGAAAGCATTAACAATTTATATAGAAAGAAATAACGTTATCGCTCAATATGGAAAACAATTATCGAGATTGCATTTTTGCCACATCGCCCAGCACTAATTTAAACAGTCAAAAAAAAGCCAACAATCGCACAACATGAATAATTCTACAATGTTGGAAATTGCAAATAATTTCATGAGTATATTTTCGTTTGATCATTTTAGCCTATTTATTTAAACTGTTGTTGTAAAACTAAACAAAAACAAAACACTGTAATAATTATTAGGACTAATAATAATGATTTAAAGTGGTTTGTACTGATTAAGGGTAGGCGGATCTACAGATTCAATAATCCCAATATTTCAGTAAAATATGTATTTATTTTATCTGCAGTCAGTCTCTTAGTTCACCAAAGGTGCCAGCAAATCTGCTTTGTCTCTAAAACGTGTGCACACATGAGTCACATGAGTTTACATGCAGGTGCACACATTTTCCCATCAAGTTTTTGCTTATAAATCCCATTTTTAGCATAAAAAGTGGTGCATTCAGGGCCTGATTTGTGCATACGCAATGATTATAAATGAGGCCCCACAGCAGACTATGTGTATGTGCTAGTTTGATTTGTTTATCACTATAGTGTGAAATTCACCATATTATGTTTAATTATTGTGTTTATTCACCTCTATGAATAAGTGACTGATTTTAGCTTTAGAATCTGTAAATACAGTGCTTCCCACAAATAGACTTTACTTTTATTTTCATTCATTCATTCATTCAATTTCTTGTAAGCTTAATCCCTTTATTAATCCGGGGTTGCCACAGCGGAATGAACCGCCAACTTATCCAGCAAGTTTTAACGCAGCGGATGCCCTACCAGCCACAACCCATCTCTGGGAAACATCCACACACACATTCACACTCACACTCATACACTATGGACAATTTAGCCAACCCAATTTACCTGTACCACATGTCTTTGGACTGTGGGGGAAACCGGAGCACCCGGAGGAAACCCACGCGAAGGCAGGGAGAACATGCAAACTCCACACAGAAACACCAACTGAGCCGAGGTTCGAACCAGCGACCCAGCGACCTTGCTGTGAGGCGACAGCACTACCTACTGCACCACTGCCTCGCCTACTTTTATTTTATATTACTTTTTTATACTATTATTATGATCCTTCTTGTATTAGCCAGATTTAACCAAACATCAGGCGACGCAGTGGTGCAGTAGGAAGTGCTGTCACCTCACAGCAAAAAGGTCGCTGGTTTGACCCTCGGCTGGGTCAGTTGCATATTCTCCCTGTGTTCGCGTGGGTTTCCTCTGGGTGCTCCGGTTTCCCCCACAGTCCAAAGACATGTAGTACAGATGAATATGGTAAACTGAATTGCCAGTAGTGAATGAGTGTGTATGGATGTTTTTCCAGAGATGGGCTGCAGCTGGAAGGCTATCTGCTGCGTAAAAAACATATGCTGGATAGGTTGTTGGCGGTTCATTCCGCTGTGGCGACCCCAGATTAATAAAGGAACTAAGCTGAAAAGAAAATGAATGAATAACCAAACATCTGCAATCGATTATTCATTCATTCATTTTCTTGTCGGCTTAGTCCCTTTATTAATCTGGGGTCTCCACAGCAGAATGAACTGCCAACTTATCCAGAACGTTTTTTTACACAGCGAATGCCCTTCCAGCCACAACCCATCTCTGGGAAACATCCACCAACACATTCACACACTCATACCAACTCACCTGTACCACATGTCTTTGGACAGTGGGGGATACCGGAGCACCCGGAGGAAACCCACGCGAACGCAGAGAGAACATGCAGACTCCACACAGAAACGCCAACTGAGCCGAAGTTCGAACCAGCGATCCATCGACCTTCTTGCTGTGAGACGACAGCACTACCTACTGCGCTACTGCATCACCCCGCAATCAGTTAAGTAATGGAAAATATTTTCGGATACCCGTTTCGTAGATACTGTGTGCACGAGACCTTTCAATACTCCCACAGTCTCACACGTGCTCTCCAAAAAGAGACGTCTCTTTGCGACTTAACAATGCATCTGGCCAGGGTTTTTAAATCTCCTAAAATGTCTGGGATTTGTTTTTGGTTTTGCTTTCTGAAGCTGTCGTCAACTGCGCACAGCTGCGAGCGTGAGAGAGACATTAAATAATTCATACTTTAATTTAAACGACTTAAAAAAACTTAATTAAACAGTCAAAGAGGATGAAACTAGATGTAAAATGCCTGCAAAATATTTGTACACCATTTGAAATGGCTAATCAACTCATTTGCCTTTTTTGAAATAATCCACACATTTTATTCTTGTAATTATTATAGTTTTTTGAGGTATTGTGTGTGTTTATTCTTTTTTTCTGTTGTTTACTGTATTTCTCATTTGCTGTATATTTTATTAATTTTCATTCATTCATTTTCTTGTCGGCTTAGTCCCTTTATTAATCCGGGGTCGCCACAGCGGAATGGACTGCCAACTTATCCAGCAGGTTTTTACGCAGCAGATGCCCTTCCAGCCGCAACCCATCTCTGGGAATTTAATGAAGTTAATATATTACTTATTCCAAACATGTAAAATGCTTTAGCAATACTGTACAAAATGCTCCTGAAAAGCATAAAAGAAAAACAGTGTATTTCTTTCTTAAATAATAATAAAAAAACTTTAACCTATTTAAAAGAAAAAAATGTATCAGTATCAGTTTCTTAATAAATTACAGTATTGTTAAAAATGAAGCTGTTTTGTTTGCCGCATATGTGATGTGAAGTGGTTAAAGAGCCCATATTATCGGTTTTTGAAAATTCCCCTCCATGTAGTGTGTAACACAGCTCTAAGTGAAGTATCCAGCTAAGGCTTAAATCTGTAAGTGTACAGTGTTTAAAACTGTTGATTCATCTATAAAAGAGTCGACTCGATAACGAGTCATTAGGTGTTTCGCCATGACGTACGAACGAAACCAAGTTATTCACGTGCACGCGCAAACCCGGGAGATTTGAAACCTGCGGCCCCGCCCTCTGACACAGAAACCCAGACACACACACCCACAAACACACAAACACACGCACACAAACATGCCTGTCAATTGAAGTCACACTGCAGATGGATATTATCGAGTCTTTACCCAAAGATGAAACCTCAGCATTATAGCCAAGCAGTTGGAAACTACTGGAAACTTCTGGAAACTACATGCTACAAAGAATACTTCATCGGCGTTTGTTAAAGGAAGGATCAGTAAAGAGTAACTTACTGCTGGACATGTCAGGATGGGTTTCTTCCTCCATTTCTCAAGTGTAAGTACGTGCGATTAAAGTTGTTGCCTCGTTTACTCTAGCTTGCAAATGTATTTAGTTGTGATTTGTTACTTGTAACCGTGTGTACTGTATGAGGTTAACTCGCTTTATTCCCATATCGGGTGCAAAGCCACGTTAAAAAACGCGATGCGTGCTGCTTTGTTTACGGAGCTCTGTGGAGGAGGGTAGTGTGTGTGTGTGTGTGTGTGTGTGTGTGTGTGTGTGTGCGTGTGCGAGCGTTGTCGTCCGGAGGTGTGTGTGTGTGTTTGTGTGTGTGTGTGCACGCGTTGTTGTCTAGAGCAGGGTTAAGTTTTGTGTGTGTGTGTGTGTGTGCGCGCGCGAACGAGGGCAATATGTGTGTGTGTGTGTGTGTCTGTGAAAAGAGCAGAGTGAGACAAGCAAGAAGATCTCCTCAACTGTTTTTGGAGTTTTTGCTCAATAAAATAGTTAGTCGTCTGTATTTTCAAGTCCATCGTCTGTATTTACATTGACCCACTGGCAGCTAAAATCCACGCCTACACTATCGAGCGTGTATGCACTGTGATTACTTTTATATTGCTGATTAGCTGCTGATTGCATTTCACTCTCTCACTGAAGGCAGTCGACCAATCGCAACAGACTGTCATTGGTCCAATCAGCGCAGATTAGCTTCGCGCTAAGGAGGGGTTTGGGAACAAATGAATCACTGGACGATTCATACAGGAGTCGCTGGAATAATTAGGTAAAAATAAATGCAGATTATAAGACCATGAAAGTGTTTTTTGACCATGCATGCATATAAGACTGTTGTTGGAGACCCTTACAACCAAGATATGACCCTATTTCATGTATAATATGGGCTCTTTAAAAAGTGTATTTCTATCCGGCTACAACCGCAAGTATATTTCAAACCTTTGGGAAGCACTGTATTATGTAAGAGTCATTTCAGACAGCATTTGATTGGACATTAAATGTGAAAACCTGAACTGCAGAGTAAAAGCACAGATACAATTTACTGTAAAAAAGCCAGCATTTCCAATATTACCTGAGCAAAGTGCTAAGTATTTTACTTAAGTATTTTCTGACCCCATTTATACCTGCATTTAACATTGCTGACGTGATTGGACTGATGAAAACTTGTCTCAACACCAGGCAGTATTCAGAAATGTAATGTTCTCTTCTGTTCACCAAGGTTGTGCCCTGATTAACTTGATATGGTAATCTGGGGCTGAATCACACACAGAAAGCTTATTTAAAGAATTATTCTTAACCGAATTATGTTGACCTTGTTTATCAGCTCTCCACAGCACAGTCTTACACATCCCTGTCTATCTTGCTAGCAAAACAACATTCTTGTGTGAGTTATGAGCAGATTGCCATCACACGACTGTACACATGCTGAATCCTGACTAGCGATTCTTGAGAACAGCTCCTTCCATACATAACCTTATTTTTCTTTCCCCATGAAAATCAATCATATTCCTGGATCATTTCTAAAACATCTCAGAATGGCTCTGTATTCTTTTCATCCCAAATCAATCATTCAAATCCCACCAGCAGCATTTTGACAAGCACAAATCTCTGAAAGTCTTCAAAGGCCGGTGGAAACTAAAAAAAAAAAACAGACTTGCAATCACTTATCATCAGTAAAAACACATGCAAACAAAACAATTTGAGGTGTTTACGCATTAAAATAGTCTCATCAATAAATAATACATCATTCGACCAACCTAAGTGCTTTTTTACGGTGATTTGCAAATCACGGTTGCTGGTTGGCTTGTTTATTTGATGGATATTTTAAGAGGGAAAGACTGTGCGGAGAAGTTAAACACAGACTTAACAGCTCCACTGCTGGACATTTGTTAACAGACATTCATCCACCCCTGAATCTCCATCTTTCTCTCTCGCTCTGCTTCTGTCAGTCTTTCCTTGCAGTGTCAAAGGCGCCAGTATGCAACTTGAATAAAGTGATGAATAAATAAATATGTTGCAGTCTGGCAGAAGGGAAGCGAGTGTTATGAAAGAAAGCTGTCTGAGATGCTGCTGGGAGGATCGCTGATTGTCGGAACTGTACTGCCTGTCCAATTAGAATTATTGGTATAGGGATTAACGCATTATAAAAGTAATGCGATTACAATTTTATATTACTTTAAAGTAGCATAACACTTTTATATATTTTTATTTTAGATTATATAACATGTTGCAATCTCCATAATGCAAATTACAATAACCAGAATGTACTAGAATGTTTTTAAGAACGTACTAATGTAACAGAGACCAGCTAGTAAGTGCTGTGCAGGTAAACCTCACTCCTCGGACCTCTAAAGGTGCTCTACCGACGGATGCTAGAGGCATGGTCTTTAGCCTCCTCGTTAGAGCAACCAACTCCCATGCGGAAGGTCGCCGGTTCTTAGCTTAGAACAGGTTGGGTGGTGTAGGACCGGCGGGGTTACATTGGTGCCGTGACCCAAATTGGAGTGAGGTTTAAGGGGGTGAGTGTATCAGAGGCCAGCCAGTAGGTGCTGTGCAGGTAAACTTTACTCCTTTGACCTCTAATGGTGCTCTAGCGTAGGATGCTAGAGGTCATGGTCTTTAGCAACCAACTCCCATGCAGAAAGTCGCCGGTTCGATCCCAGCTAGGAGCAGGTTGGGTGGTGTAGGACCAGTGGGGTTACATTGGTGTCGTGACCCGGAATGGAGTGAGGTTTAAGGGGGTGAGTGTAACGGAGGCCAGTCAGCAGGTGCTGTGCTGGTAAACCTCACTCCTCTGACCTCTAAAGGTGCTCTGGCGACAAACGCTAGAGGCCATGTTCTTTAGCCTCCTTGATAGAGCAATCGACTCCTATGTGCAAGGTCGCCGGTTCGAATTCAGCTTAGAGCAGGTTGGGTGGTGTAGGACCGGCGGGGTTACATTGGTGCCATGACCCGGAATGGAGTCAGGTTTAATGGGGGTGAGTGTATCAGAGGCCAGCCAGTAGGTGCTTTGCAGGTAAACCACATTCCTCTGACCTCTAAAGGTGCTCTAGCGACGGATGCTAGAGGCCATGGTCTTGAGCCTCCCTGTAAGAGCAACCAACTCCCATGCAGAAGGTTGCCAGTTCGATCCCAGCTTGAAGCAGGTTGGGTGGTGTAGGACCGGCGGGGTTACATTGGTGCTGTGACCTGGATTGGACTGAGGTCTAAGTGGGTGAGTGTAACAGAGGGCAGCCAGTAGGTGCTGTGCACGTAAACCTCATTCCTCTGACCTCTAAATGTGCTCTAGCGACACATGCTAGAGGATGTGGATTTTAGCCTACTTGTTAGAGCAACCGACTCCCATGCGGAAGGTTGCTGGTTAGATTCCAGCTCAGAGCAGATGGTGTAGGACCGGTGGGGTTACACTAACACCACTACACATTCACACTGCTTATGTCGGGGGGAATATGTGTCTATTTACTGCTTTATTTACTACACTTTGATGTGTCACCGGATTTTAGAAAGCTTTATGTATCATATACATGCATTCATTCATTTTCTTTTTGGCTTAGTCTCTTTATTAATCCGGGGTTGCCACAGCAGAATGAATCGCCAACTTATCCAGCACGTTTTTACGCAGCGGATGCCCTTCCAGCTGCAACCCATCTCCATACACACTCATACACTACAGACAATTTAGCCTACCCAAATATAAAGCTGCTAGTGCTCAGTAAATAGAGCACATGTTTTTTTAGAAAGAGAAGAGTGTTCCTAAGGTAGTTTGTCAAGCCCGCTCACCTTCAAGAACGTGTCTGGTGCAAATGTACATGGAAATCATGTACATGAAAGGCATGTTGCTTTCTTCACAATTTTCAACTTTTTCATTTAGTGGCTAATTTCTACGAATTTGTACAATCTAATTCATACATTTTAGTACGATTTGCTCAACCCCTAATGACGGTTGGGTTAGGTGCCACGCCTCCTTTGTAAAATCGTACAATTTCGTATGACTGAACTCGTACGAAATTTGTACGAATAAACCACTAAACTGGCAAAGCGTAAAATACTTTCGTTTTCTCTTGAGATCAGGCTGGAATGGCTGGTATGTTAGGTGCGATCAGCCAAATTGGTTGTTGCTGAACTCTTGTGTTGCAAATTGTGTGTACGGATCTTTATTAATTCAGCTGTCAACACCTTTAAAAACTACTGATTACTGTACATGACCTAGCTTCAAGTTTCCTAAGCAGCAGCACAGTAAAAATATATTAATTTATATTATATTTATTAATTTTAACACATATATTAGGCAATTAAGACATCATGAACAGGCTAATCAAAATACAATGAATGCTAAGGCTAATATTACCTGAATAATAGAATTTATTATTCTGAACTAGAGCTGTTGACACAAAATGGTTTCTTGAATTAATTTTTTATATACTTTTAAATACTTTTTTTATTTTATTAACCTTTTGCGGGGTGGCATAGTGGCTCAGTGGTTAGCATTGTCACCTCACAGCAAGAAGATCACTGGTTTAAGTCCAGGCTAGACCAGTTGGCATTTCTGTGTGGAGTTTGCATGTTCTTCTCGTGTTGGCTTGGGTTTCAACCAGGTGCTCCGGTTTCCCCAACAAGTCCAAAGACATGCGCTATAGGTGAATTGGTGAACTAAATTGCCCATAGTGTATGAGTGTGGATGTGAGCATGTATGGGTGTTTACCAGTACTTGATTGCGGCTGGAAAAGTATATGCTGCATAAAACATACGCTGGAAAAGTTGGCAGTTCATTAGGCTTTGGTGACCCCAGATAAATAAGGGACAAAGCCGAAGGATAATGAATGAATGAATTAATGAGCTTTTGCACTGACTGAGCGATTTCAAAAGATGCAAGATGTTTATTTGGTGATATAACTAGTAGTAAAAATAAAGAAGTAATGCTGTTCATTCTTTGAAATGAGGTTTTATAGAGATTTGTTAATCAAATGAAATAAAGTTAAACCTGTTAAATGTTGCAACCATATTGTTTTGTTGTCCTGCCTTCCTTTTGTTGTAAATTTTAGTGATTTTACGCTTGTTACACTTGTGTATGAACCGAAAGACCTGCACTTAGTACATTTACATTATATACTGTACATTTATATACTGTACATTTTTACTAATATTCATTTTTTTTATTATTAAGAAATGTAAGCTTTTGCAAAGCAAGGATACATTAAACAAATCAAAAAAATCATAAATCATAAAAGTGAAAATTACAAAACCAAACATTTTTAAAAAAGAAATTACTGATCCCTAATTGTAAAATGCTTCGAAAACCCATTTTATAACAAAAATATCGAATATTAAACTATTAGAGTATTTCATAAATTTACTCTTTCATTATTATTATTATTATTAGTATTATTATTAGTAGTATTATTATTACTGTTATTATGATTTTAAGATCAAATTGAAACAGTTTTGGTGAATGCAAAAGACATAATTTGCCCAGTACATACTATTCAAAAGGTTTGGTGCATTTAAAATGTGTTTACTCTACTGTTTATAAAGCAACTCCAATTACATAAATTACCATCTAATTGGCACAAATATATGAACAGTCTGTGCACAGCATGATGTTTAGGCTTCATCTGCATGTAAATTCTGTGTCCTATTTGTAATGTGTTGGTTTAGTGGTAATTACTAGAGATCAGAGAAGCTTTTTTTTTTAATCCAGCTGAATGGGTTTCTCCATTATTCTCTGGGACCTGTTAGATTCATGAATAATGGATACTGAAAGAGAAGAGTGTGCTGAGATGTCATTAAAGGTGTGCAGAGATACAGGACTTTACACACACACACACACACACACACACACACACACACACACACACACACACACACACACACACACACACACACACACACACACACACACACACACACACACACACACACACACACACACACACACACACACACACACACCTTCACTGATGGACATAATTGCAATATTCTGTATCACTCTAGGCTTATAGTTTGGATTATCATAGTACCATTTGCAGACATTTAAGTTAATTAAAATTAATAAATCTATTAAATAATTTACACTTATAATATATTTTTGGTCTTTTTTCACTTATCTCCATTTGGCAAGCTAACATAAAATGTTTCAGAATGAGAATTAAAATTGAAATGACAAACACACATGCACTAAATTACAAACAATTTCTATCTGAAATAAAAAAGGAATACACAAAGGTAAAAACTAATTTAGAACATAACAAATAGCATCTCAGTGATGAAAATTAATAATGGGAATTTTTGCTTTCAATTATGAAATATGCCATTAATAATAATAATAATATATATATATATATATATATATATATATATATATATATATATATATATATATATATATATATATATATATATATATATATATATATTTTTTTTTTTTTTTTTTTTTTTTTTATTTATTTATTATAATAATAAAGCACAGTCATTTCTAATAAAGTTAAAATAAATCAAATAAGAGTGACTTCATTATTTTAATAAAAATTCCCTCTTTTCCCTTATTTTTCTTCTATTAAATTCATTTAAAATATGACCTGAAGTCACTTTTACAATGAAAAAGTACAGCACTCTTTTTTTAATTAATATTCATAAGAGGAAAGACGACCTCTGATGGGGATAAAACCACACACACCTTTTATGATGGATACAATTGCAATTTATCACACCAGGTTCATAGTTTGGATTATCATCATATCATTTGCAGACAAATTTAAGTTCATTAAAATGATTAGGTGCAAGATGTGTTTGGTGCGATATTTTTGTTTTCAATTGTTTGAAATAAAATGTATTTATTAAATAAGAGTGTAACAGTGACTTCAGGTCATATTTGTCCTTTTTTCACTTTTTTTTTTCTTGAATTAAATTTATTTAAAATATGACCTGAAGTCACTGTTACACTAAAAATGCAGAGCACTCTCTTATTTATTCTTAAGAGAAAAGACGAGCTCTGTGTGGGGTTAATACCGTTTCGAGCCATTACAATTAATGTGGCAAGGTATTTCCATGCTTCTTTGACTAAAAAGGAATCTCATTCAATTAGCAAATGTTATAATTATCAGGAGCTTAAAGCCACAGCTCCTCTACAGTGGATCCTGAAACTGCTGAAGATTTAACATTCAAATGGTCAGGATGTGCTTTTTAAAGCCTCTTAACGGTGCATAAATTACTGACAAATAAACTGCACATATACAGTCATATTATGATTCTCCTGCATGTCTCAGGTGTTGCGGGTTGTTATTCATATATTATCTGATAGTAAAACGGCTGTTCTTGACTGACTGTTGCATAAATGTTTAATATTAACTGACTGGTCTGTGAGCTGCTGAAATTATTTACACATTTTCTACAGTGGACTTTTTGACAGAAAACAGCTGTTACAACCTGTTTTTTTGGCATCCAGTTGGTCAAATATACAGGAATCACTTTTACTCACCAGGTCAGAGGGTATTTGATTTTAAAAATGCAGCAAAAACAGTATAATTATATTTCTTTTATACTGTACATGTTATTTTTTCTCTAGTGGCAAAGATTGATTTTCAGCATCATTACTCCTCCGTTTCAAACAATCAGGTATAAGTCATATATGGTGATTTGCAGCTCTAAATATATGCATTATTAATAAAGTTGAACACAGTTGTGATGATTAAAGTCCACATGAAATGAAAGCTGCGACTGTTATTTTTTAAATTTATTTTATTTTTTTGTATTGTAACAGTTCTTAGAGAAACGGAATATCAATAAGATGAAAAAACAGTTGGTGTGGCTTGTTTTTCTACCGTGAGCTGAATGGATGTAGTAAAGTAGGCATTTCATTCAGAAAGATTGGGAAAAGGCTTTTAGAAGATTTATTACAACCTAACAGACTCCTCCTCCTTAACATTTCTGTTTGTTTTCAAAACTGACTGGAGGAGGGGCGTAGTTAATTATGTTGACCATGCAAAATACCTCAAAGTCAAGTAATCTGAGAATTTAACAGAAAAACAAACAAACATGAAGTGCATTTTCAAATTTCAAATTTAAATTTTATATTAAAAGAAACTTTTTTTTTGCTAGATATATAAATATATACACAGTTGAAATCAGAATTATTAGCCTCCCTTTGATTTTTTTTTACTTTTTAAAGTATTTCCCAAATTATGTGTAACAGAGAAAGTAAATTTTTCACAGTATGTCTAATAATATTTTTTCTTTTGGAGAAAGTCTTATTTGTTTTATTTCAGCTAGAATAAAAGCAGTTTTTAATTTTTTAAACACCATTTTAATGTCAAAATTACTAGCCCCTTTAAGCTTTTTTTTTTCCGATAGTCTACAGAAGAAACCATCAATATATAATAACTTGCCTAATTACTCTAACCTGCCTAGTTAACCTAATTAACCTAGTTAAGCCTTTAAATGTCACGTTAAGCTGTATAGAAGTGTTTTGAAAAATATCTAGTAAAATAATATTTACTGTCATCATGGCAAATATCAAATAAATTAGTTATTAGAGACGAGTTATTAAAACTATTATGTTTAGAAATGTGTTGAAAAAAATATTCTGTCTGTTAAACAGAAATTGGAAAAAAAAACAGCAATGCTATTAAATCGGGGAGACTAATAATTCTGAATTCAACTGTATATATATATATATATATATATATATATATATATATATATATATATATATATATATATATATATATATATATATATATATATATATTTATATATATATATATATATATATATATATATATATATATATATATATATATATATATATATCAATGTGACGACAAAGTGTATTTTTTATTAAATGAATAATATTTATTATATTTATTTTATACAAATACAATTTTTACCCTATTCATTTAAACAATTTGTTGCATTATGTAGTGACAAACAACAAAAATAATAAAAAAAACTAATGTGGATAAATAATACTTAAATTAATTGATGAAAGAATGAATGAATACTAGTTAAAATTTTAATAAAAACTACTAAATTAACTTAATTATACTTAAATAACACAGCAGTAGACATATTCATTATGGTGCACAATTTCCTTTTAAATAAATGCTGTTCTAGAGACCAGACAAAATCATCCAGCAGCATAACAGTTGTTAACTGAACTATAATGATCTTTGAATGTTAAAGTTATACAGAAGACTAAAATAACGATGTTGCAAATTCAACTTTGTCTTCAAAGAAAATAGACCCTTTACTGTAAAATGTAATAATATTTTACAGTAGCATCAGTTAATCAAAAAATGCAGCCCTGAACAGAAGAAATAGAACATTTAAAGGTTTTGTCATATAACTGCAGGTTAACTATGTTTATATTTAATACCATTATCTATTTAAAGCATTTAGTTACTAGTTAATTAGTTAATAGTAAGTAACTAGTAAGGTTATGGTAACTAAAAACCTTACCTTTTCTGATTTCGATTGTAATGCAATAATGTGCACCTTTTGTAAAACTGCTTTAAAACATTAATCATTGTGAAAAGCTCTATACAAATAAACTTGAACTGAATAGTTTTCAGCTATTTAAAATGTTACAATACAGTACTGTGTTTCTGAAACTGAAATTGGTCATTTAATTAAAAGTATGATATGAAACATGTTCAGTAATTTTTTGTGTGTGCTTATAAATAAAAATAATAGTAATAAAAAAAAAAAACAATAGATTGCTAAATTGCACATGGTAAGTAAAACAATAATTAAACTCACTCTCACCGTTGTCCTGCTCCACATCTCCAAGCACCATCGCCGGAACACCAATAGCCGAAGCCAAAACCCACACGCAGATATTGACCACCTTGGCCTTGTGTGGGGTCCGCATGTCCAGAGCCTTCACCGGGTGACAGACGGCCACGTATCGATCCATGCTCATCACCGTCAGGGTGAACACACTGGTAAACATGTTATAGTAATCAATGGACACCACCACCTTGCACAGGGCATTACCGAACGGCCAGAAGCCCAGAAACACATCGGTGCCCTGAAAGGGAAGAGTAGCCAGAACCAGCGCGTCGGCCAGGGCCAGATTGAAGATGTAGATATTGGTCGCCGTCTTCATCTTGGTATATCTGACAGAGAAAGAGACAATAAAACAAGAGAATGAAAAATGCATCAGATAAACACATTTATCCCTGACAAAACCCCAGAAAACAGATGAGCTGTGTTTCCCCTGGGCCATTAAAGTGACATTTTTTGCATCAAATCTGCTTTGCTCTCTGATGTTTTGTCTGCAATCTGGTGTTTCATTTTGAAGGCTAGAAACCTGTGATTCCCACTGCGGAAAGGAAGCAGAAACAATTTAAGCAATGTGAGCAAAACACTGCTGTGACAATGAGTTATTTGTTTGACAGCTGTTTTATGAAATTTCAGAAATGGTTGATGATAGTTAATGTGCATATTACATTTTTCATGATCTGAGAAAAATTGACAGACAATAATAAATTATTTCTGGCAAGGTAAATGTATATTAAATCAGGGCTGTTATAGGCAATTAATAGTAGTGTAACAGATCACAAATCTCACGGTTCGGATCACAAAATGTTTTTTTAGTCACAGATCAGCCCATTTTTCAGATCAGCCAAAAAGGGAGGAGACAAAAGAAATTTGCTTTTCATTATTACAAAAACAGCAGTTCAAGACGCTTTTGGTTTTAACAAACAGAAGTAAGAACCTGTGATTTTATTAAAAATAAAATGAAGAAATAATCAGCCGAATAAAAATTCATTGTAAAATATTCAGCAGTGTGAAAAATTCACTGTTACTAACTACTGTTGCTGATGATGATAAATGTAGAAATCTAACATAATTTGTAAAACTCATATTTATTTTTAGTCTCATTTTCAATAAATGATTCAGTTTTTCACTCATAAAACTTCATGTTTTACTGCTAGATGTGTCATTTTTGAAGAAATATTCAGTGGCATATTTTTGATGTAATAATGTAATTGTTGCCTATACAACTTAAATTTTTGAGTGTTAAATGCATATGATGTTGATTTTAATCTTTTCCATAAAGAAATGTGTCAAGTGATCCGTTACACCCCTACCTTTTATTATAAAAAAATATTAAAATAAAGTAAAAAAAAAATTAAAAGTAATAAAAATGCTTGAAAAATTGACTACTTTGACAACCTTGTGTTGCAGTTTTGACTTACAAGTTTTGAGTTACAGTTTTTCATAATTACAAGGAAGCTATCATAAAATAATTGGTCTCACAGAGTCATCACATCCCAAAAATGCATTGGAATTTGTACTCTTTAATACTTAAAGGAGACCTATTAAGCAAAAAACACTTTTATAATCGGTTTAAACCAGGGGTGGGCAAACTCCGTCCCAAAGGGGCTGATGTCCTGCACAATTTATCTCCAACTCTAATTAAACACACCTGTTTATAGATTTCTAGTGATTTTGAAGACACTGATTGGCATGTTAAGATGTTTTTAATTAGAGTAGGAGCTAAACTATGCAGGACACCGGCCTTCCAGGACTAAGTTTGCCCACCCCTGGTTTAAACAGTTGTGGGGCAAAAGTGTGTGAATGTGGCCAGCCTCTGGTTACAAGATCATTCATTTAATTTCTTTTCAGCTTAGTTCCTTTATAAATCAGGGGTAGCCACAGTGAAATGAACCGCTATCCTATCCAGCATATGTTTTATGCAGCAGATGCCTTTCCAGCTGCAAACCAACACTGGGAAACACCCATATACACAGTCTCAAGCACACACATGACAACCAATTTAGCTTATTCAATTCACTTATAGCACATATCTTTAGACAGTGGGAGAAACCCAAAGGAAACCCACCCCAACACTGGGAGAACATGCCAACTCCACACAGGAATGCCAACTGACTAAGGCTTGAACCAGCGACCTTCTTGCTGTGGGCATCACTCCAGGGGCATCAGAGACCTATGATTCCCCTTTAATGAATAATTTATATATATATATATATATATATATATATATATATATATATATATATATATATATATATATATATATATATATATATATATATATATATATATATATATATATATAGCTCAACGTGATCTTACATTCTGGTTCTCAACAAACTTAAAACACTTATACAGTTAATTTAAAGATAAATACAGAGATTGAAGTCTTACTTCTTTAAGTGTTGCTGAAAAAAAAATGTATTTACTTATTGATCTATCTTGTCATTTAAACTGAATAGTCATATCTTGCAAAATAACTAAATGATGTTAAAATATTTAGTAGAAACTAGTTAATTAGGTATTAGAAAATAATTATGTTTAAAATGTGTTGGAAAGAAAATCTTCTCTACATTAAACAGCACTCTCCAAAAACTGTAATTGTGTAATTAACTGTATAGTTGTACTTTAAACTGAAACATTTTGAGCCACTTTTTTTTTTTTTTTAATTTGAAGTAATTCTCAAAACCACCAAATTGAATTGATTGTTTTGTTGCTCTGTAATCAAATTGACATTTAACAAAAATGACAAGTAAATGTCATATTTAGACTGGCTGAAGATGTGAAAATCTGTATCTGATGCCTCAACTTTCTGCCTGGATGAACGGACTGTTTTTCTCCTCAGGTACTCCTTTAAATCAAGTTGTGACTCATGACTTGTTTCCACTGACTGGCACAGTACGGTTCGGGTCGGTACAGGTCACCTTTATCAGGCTTGCGTTTCCACTACCAAGGATACCCTTTTGGTGGGCATGGTGTATGACAGAAACAGCAGCACGAGTGGTCTTCAATGAACCTAAACGAGCACATGTCACTCCGCTGCTAGTCCGTTTGCACTGGCTGCCAGTTGCTGCTTGCATCAAATTCAAAGCTCTGATGTTTGCCTACAAAGCGACTTCTGGCCTTGCTCCTTCTTATCTGCTCTCACTTCTGCAGATCTATGTGCCCTCCAGAAACTTGCGTTCTGTGAATGAATGTCGCCTCGTGGTTCCATCCCAAAGAGGGAAGAAATCACTTTCGCGAACGCTCACGTTCAATCTGCCCAGTTGGTGGAATGAACTCCCTAACTGCATCAGAACGGCAGAGTCACTCGCTATTTTCAAGAAACGACTAAAAACTCAATTATTTAGTCTCCACTTCACTTTCTAATCTGCAATTGCCTCTCTGGATATCACACTAACTGTACCCAAAAAAATAAAAAATAAATAAAAATAAAAAAATACTAATACTTTCCTTCTTAGACTTTACAGACCTGAAACTTGCCTATAGCACTTATTCATTGTTGCTCTTATAGTTGTGTAAGTTGCTTCCTTGTTCTCATTTGTAAGTCGCTTTGGATAAAAGCGTCTGCTAAATGACTAAATGTAAATGTAAATTTTCAGTTGACGTCATTTTCGCTCGAGAAAGTGTCTACTGTAAAGCTGTATGGGTAGCTTATCATATAAGAAGCACTTCTCACAAAACAGATGCTTTATACACAAAAATACTTCTGCATAAATGTTTATTACTAACTTTTCTATGAACATGAGTTGATCATAACTGCAGATCAATGACAGTGCAAAACTACCTTCTGTAACATCTGTAATTATATAAAATAAATAAATAAATGCCACATATATGAACACATACAGCCCCTTACAGTCTCCGATATGTTACCAACTACAGAAGAACTGCACACAGCATACATTTAGTCCTTATTTAGATTCAAAATAACACAACATATGGCCCACGGTGAGTGCAAACCACTCATCTGTGTCCAGTTTCTGATAGGATCGGGTTTCAAAACCACGTCAATGATCAAGCGCACGTTATTATCATGAGCTCAAAAAGTTTGTTATTTCAGATATAGATGTGCTGCTAGCGTAAGTAAGAAAGCGAAACTGCTTGCGCTTCAGACTGGCTCATAAAAAACTAAGGGGCACAGGGTAAATCTGCTCTTCTTTTTGGCTTTGTTGCTGTTCATCAAGACGACGACAAGGTTTGTTTGACCATTGCTCGTTATTATATGTATATTTAATTAAACTTTAGTCCTCTCAGGTTTGTTTTTAAACATGGCAGATCCTTTGTTTTCACTCTGGCTTGTTACGTAAGCGAATGACGTATCTCTGTAAGCCAATAGTGTTCAGCTGCACATCCAACTCTGCCTTTTTGTACCCTTTCTAATGTTTGGTACCCTTTTGAAAGGGTGCCAAAAAAGTGGTATGGTTCGGTTCGGTATGCCTTTTGACAGTGGAAGCGGCCATAAAAGCGTACCAAATCGAATTGTACCACTCAGTGGAAACAGGCCATTACAGAATCCTGTTTGTCTGTTTCAATATGACTAGTGTTTAGTTATTTCCCAAACAAATTAAATTTATAGTTCACCCAAAAATGAAAATTTTCTCACTATCTACTTACTCTCAAGTGGTCATATACCTTTTTCAATGCATTAAGTTGCTGCCATGTGATTGGCTGATTAGAAATTTGCATTGATAAGCAGTTGGACAAGTGCATACTTAAATGCGTACTTCAAAATTATTTCAGAAAACAAACCTAAAGTATGCTTTTAAATTAGCAAATAAATCTATCAAATATTGCTGAGGAAATTGTGCAAAGAAAAGTAAAGCTAAATCACAGCAGCGCCATTAAACTTGCTTTGTTATGCAACAGCAAGTGCCAGACAATGAAGGGTATGAAGAAAAAGAAATGAAACAGAAACACATCCTCCTCCAGTCCTGAGTCATACAGGTGTAAAGCCATTTAAATCATCCAACACCAAAAACACAACCATGGAGAAAAATAAATGTTGAACCTCCCAGGAAGTGAAACATAAGATCTGAATTGTATTCTCACTCAGACAGCGTTTTCATATTTCCCCAGTACAAACACCGACAGCTGCTTCTGTCAAATGACACCAGTGTGATCGTTGTTTCATTGGACTTCATGAGCATAATTATAAGTCTGTATGAGTTTTGTCAGTATGTGTAAGAGCTCCAGCAACAAAATTTGCATGCTTATGAGCCCCTGTGGGTTTACAGTGACACGCTGAACCGGGAAATAAAAACAACACCCCGTTTCCACTGATATATCGCAGTTAATAAGCTGTGAACACACTTCTTCGTTATAAGTTAACAAGAATTATATTATTACTGCCTCATCACAAAGTATGTCTTAACTGGTGTAATCACAACAATGCACTGCTCAAATTACAGTTCACCATGTTAATGAATCTCAGGATGCAGTTCAGTATCTCGCAAAATAAACAAACAAATAAAGAAGCTTATATCACTGAATATCTTAACTAAGTATATAATACTGAGCATTAATAATTATTCAGAAATGATTTGAACTAGGCTGACAATGAGGGCATCTGATGTTAATGAAAGCTTGTTCTCAGAAATTGAGTTAAAAATCATGACCTTTTTTCATAACCGGATACAAACTGTCCACGAGAAATGAAATGATGTCAGAATTCAGAATTAAGATATAGGCCCAGTCCCAATTCTATTTTTGTACCCCTACCCCTTCCCCTTGGCTCTTACAAACGAGGGTTAAGGGGAAGGGCTTCCAAATTTACCCCTAAGAATTGGGACAGCACTACAGTACCTGCACACGTCATCATATGTCCTCACGATTTCTTGCTCAATATGAGATCAGACGATCGCTACTGCTGGAGTGATTTCAGTGATGTTATTTTTTGGTATTCATCTTCAGCAAATTACTGAAGGCATATATTATGTTATCATAATGTGGCAATAAGATCGCAATACTGTGCATTTAACACAGTGGCCATACTCATCAACATAAACACACAAAAACAACATTATAGCAGACACTGTAAAAAGCTCATTGACAGCCACTAGACTTTTCTGACAGGGTTTTCCAGTGTCATCGAGTGTCAGAAAGTTGTGGGACTGCTGTACAGGAGTTATGATTAGGGATTATAGATCGCAAATAGAAAAATTTTGCGTTTTTTATTTTAGTTTTTTTTTTTAAAAGCATGGCTGTAAAACATGAACACGGTCAAGAATTGTCACGATTATCAGCGATATATCCCATAAGATCACTAGTTTGCACTAACAACAACCATGGACTACAAATCCGCCATTTCTGGACTACATATTCATACATGCACTCAGGTCACACTCACACATGCTTCCTCATCTAGACTGATTACTCCCACCACCTGAGGATTGTCAGAGACTGATTGCACACACTACTTAAGCCACACACTCACCTATTCACTTTGCCAAGTCTTGTTTATCAATAGATGACATTACAACGGGTTGTCTTGTTTCCCCGTGTTTTACCTAGCCTTGTACTCTTGTTCTCCCTTTTGACCTCTCGCCTGTTTACTGATTACAATTCTGGACTGCCTACACATACCCGTTTGCACCTGTATTTACCATTGCTTGCCTGACGAAGAATAAACCTGCATTTGGATCTTACCCCAGTTGTATGTGTCATCCCCCGTCATTACATAAATATATTAAAAGGTGGTTGTTTGTTGTAAACATTTGTAATAATGACAAAAAATACTAATTTGTGGATCTCCTTACTTCCGTGTGCAGCTGTTGCTGGGGTATTCTGGGAATTTTTTCTTACCCCTTGGTTTCAAGTGTGGTCCTGAAAAGTCTTCATTTGAAGGGGTGTATATCCCTTGTCCTTAGCCCTACGCCTTCAAGCTAAAGAGAATTGGGACACCACTACCCCTTCACTGGCACACGCAAAACGAAGGGTAGGGGTTAAGGGAAGGGCTAAGGCAGGGGTGTCAAACTCAATTCCTGGAGGGACGAAGCCCTGCACAGTTTAGTTCCAACCCTGCTCCAACACACTTACCTGTAGATTTCAAACAAGCCTGAAGGACTCAATTAGTTTGATCAGGTGTGTTTAATTAGTGTTGGAACTAAACTGTGTAGAGCTGCGGCCCTTTTGGAACTGAGTTTGACACCTGTGGCCCAAGGGGTAGAATTGGGATTGGGCCTTGCTTAACAAAATTGCTAAAAATTATTCAACCCAGACTTATTATTGATACATACCCCTATATACATTTCTGGACAGTGCGAAATACATCCCAGGAGTTACTTTTTTGACAGTTTTTGTTTTTGCAAATCCACCAGATTTGTCACGTCAGTCACGTTTGCTCTTCTTAAAAATGCACAAAACTCAGGAATTATCAAAATAATGTGCATTTCAAGAGTTCACACTTAGCTGATGATTGATTATAAAGCTTGTTTGACATAACAAGCTCATTATTTAAAACATTATTTGCTCATAAGATCCTCGATCCTGGGGCTCCCTCATGTTTGCTCAAAGTCTGACCTCAGGTAGATCTCGAGTACTCCCCTACTGTAGCAGCTAATGAACAGATAGTGATTGCTCTTAAGAGATAGCAACTTACTCTTAAGAGATAGCAACTTACTAGGAATGTCTATGGTGCAGATTTGGATTAGTCAATAAACTTAAGTTGCACATTTTTGGACGGTGGGAGGAAACCGGGGAACCCGGGAGAAACCCATGTGTAAACTCTGCACAGTAATGTTGGCTGGCTTGGTAAGGACTAGAACCAGTGACACTCTTGCTGTGAGGCAACAGTGCTAACCACTGAGCCACCGTGCCACCCATCTAGAAAAGGAGGAGGACTAGGGGTGGAAGGGGGGATTCTTTATTCTTTATTATTATTATTTGTTGTGGCCTAGCAATCGTCTGATTGGTAAATCATAAATTGAATAATGCGGGACCGGCTGCAAGCAATCATAAGCATGTGATCCTCTTGAAATTAGTTTATAAACAAAACTTCACTCATTAACAAAACACTCATTACAGGCACTGGAACATCGCCACGCAGGAATCACAAGCAGAGACCATTCATGACAATTCAATACGAAAGACTGAACAAAACCCAGAAGTATAAATACACTGGACATGATTACACAAATCACAAACATGGTTGACACAACAGGTGGAACTCATGATCATTAGAAAACAGCTGGAAACAGAACAAAGGGGTTACATGATGCAAACTTAAAGTACATGGGAAAACACAACACAAACACACCAAAGATTTGACACCAGAGGTATGGATTTTCAGATCTCAAATTTCCATTCACACCTGCTTTTCTCATGTAAATCCACTAGAGGGCGCTGTCAACTGACTGACTTACTGACTGACCAACCGACCAATCCACCTACCTCCTTCCCTAAATCCAACCGATAGTGTTTTCAAAAGCACCAACTTACCTGGTCACCCTCTTCCCTAAACCCAACCGACAGTGTTTTCAAAAGCAATACAGAAAAAGGTCCTTATGGCCGCCTGATTTTTACATTTTCAAATCTTACCACGTTCTCACATTGTTATTCACTTCTTTATTTTATTGTTTGCCTTTTGTTTTTACCTGTTTCTGGGACTGTTTTTTGCCAGACACAAACCACATTGTCACAGTTAATTCCTCTCTGCATCTCAAGTCTGTCAAAGTACCTAGTGAGCCACTGGGCAAACTGGTAAAAGCAGAAAAGCCGTTAACATAGAGGTAAGGAGTCTGCCAGCAACGTATTAACAAACAGAAGCCATTGGTGGGGATATACTGACACGTAGTGTTTGATTTAAAGATGAAATGTAGCCAAATGTTGCTCTGGCTACATAATTTGTGCTCTCCAGATATGTATACGAGGGTAAGTTTTCACAATGAGCCTGTGCTGAAATTACTTGTTCTCATAATTGATATCATATATAATGGACACACTGTAACCTTGCAACTGCAAGAGAAATCTCAGAAACTGAACTTTGTTTCTGCAAGTTTAAAGCTTAAAATGTAAAGTTTAAAAGCGCTCTCAAACATAATGTAATGCAATGAAAGTCATAATCAAATCACAACTTCATCTCTCATAATTATAAGCCTATTTTTAAAAAAAATTCTAAACTAAATCGAAGATATGAAATTGTAATCATGAGAAATAGTTTCAAATCATAGGGGGAAAGTCATAATTATGGCATTTATAATTCATAAATGTATTACTCATAAAACTTTTTGAACTAAAACTAAAAATTGCAACATCCAATCACAAAGTAACAGGCAAAAATTGATTTGAATCTTTATTTGTTTTATTTTTAATTGTATTAGCCTCTTGCAATTCTAACTACAGTACTTTGCGCAATTCTCAGTTTGTATGTTTATGTGTAAAAAATAAATAATAATAATAAATAAATAAATACATTAACAAACACACACAAGCAGTAACTTGCATATATATTTTATAACTTTTCTTAGATATTTATTATTTGTACGAGTTCAATTTGTGTCAACTGGTTTTCATATGGGTCTCAGAAAAGTTTATAAAATGGCATTAAAGGATCTTAGATTGACATGATTGAGATGTATTCGCCTACGCTTCAGTTCTGCTTCTTCCATTTCTCACAAATCCCCCTGTAAGAAAATGAAATGTGTGTTTTTATTACTCAGTGTGTGTCTGCACTGTCGTGTCAAATATTACGTAGTTTGACAAATCTGTTTAAAACCTAAGCGAATCTACCTCAGCGAAGCCTGTGTGACTTTATTAAACTCACAGCAGGTGGAATATGAATAGAGGACCTCAAGGATGAAGACTGACTTTTGCCATTGCTTGATTTCATAAATATCTGATGGTGTTGACAAGAGGGACATGGCTCTGAAATCTAATAAAGGCATTTCTGAAATTACACCAGGGTTTAATTTGGGCCGTGGCTGACTGGGGTTGACCGCAGATGCCACAGACTCCAAGGCTTGACATTTACACTTCATTAACGCCAGACAAGTAACCTGATATAAACACCAAAATAACTAGGCTAAAACTCAAGTATTATTCTGATTGTATAACATTAAAAGTAAGTGGGAAATAGCTGACAGCTATTAATGCATAAACTTATGGTATAAGGTTACAATGCTGAGGTAAGGCTTACGCATCCCTTCGAGGAGAAATCAAACCAGGCAATACCTAGAAACGCAGCATACTGTGATAAATATTCAAACTGGCAAGTTTTTTTTTTTTATATTTAAAATACAGTTAGCGATGCAACATCTCACAACATATTCACCATTGCTGTTGAATACTTCAGAATAAAAAAGCTGTTCTACTCTTCATATTTTGTTTATTCTCTAATGAAACTCTACCAACCCAGGCTAATTATTGATGTGTGCCTCTATATACATTTCTGGAGATAACAAAATACGTCACAGGAAGTACATTTCTTGCAGTTTTTGTTTTTGCAAATCCACCAGAGGCTGATGTGTATGCTTTTTTAGATCTCAAATTTGTCTCGTGAGTGTCATTCTTATTTGTTGTTCTTGCGTAAACCCACCAGATGGCAAAGGCCACTGTTGACTGACGGACTGACCGACCAACCAATCTTTCCACCCACCACCTTCCTACCCAGCTAGGTTGCTGCCAGAAGTGGTGTTAGTGAGGCCAGCAGGAACCATCCAACTGGCGGTCTGTGTGGGTCCTAATGCCCCAGTATAGTGACGGGGACTCTATACTGCTCATCTGACATGTTTCGGTTGAGATATTAAACCAAGGTGCTGACTCTTTGTGGTCGTTGAAAATCCCACAATGTCCTTCGAAAAGAGTAGGGGTTTAACTCCGGCATCCTGGCCAAACCTGCCCACTGGTCTCTGTCCATCCTGGCCTCCTAACCATCCTTATGTCATAATTGACTTAATCACTCTGTCTCCTCTCCACCAATCAGCTGGTGTGTGGTCTGGCAATAAATGGCTGCAGTCGCATCATCCAGATGGATGCTGATCACTGGTGGCGGATGAGAAGATTCCCACCTATGTGTAAAGCACTTTGAGTGCCCAGAAAAGCGCTATATAAATGTAAGAAAGTATTATTGTTATTTTATATAAGACCTACCAATAATGAATATACAACAAACAAAAGCCAGCTGTGGCATCATATTGCCCTTTAGCATTTGTTTTAAAGACGAAATGCTGTTATACAGTACGTAGCTCTGGCTACATAATTCACGCTCTCCAGAAATTTATACGGGAGTACATTGGGAGTACAACACACTGGGCCTGTGTTAAAAATTTAATCACTATTTACTTTCCCTCAACTTATATAAGTGTTATTTTTTTCTTTCTGTAAAACCCAAAATAATATATTTTGGATAATGTTAAAAACCAGTAACCACTGACATCGAAGTCAAAGATTATAGGCTTTCAAAATGTTTTCTAAATATCTTCATTTATGATGAACAGAAAAAAGACACAGTTTATGGAACAAGTGGATGGTTTGTAAATGCTGACTGATTTTATAGTTTTGGGTGAACCATGCTTTTTGGGTCCTATCATACACCCGGCGCAATGCAACGCAAGACACAATGCAATTGTTGTTTGTTGGTTTCAGCTCAACACAAGAGTCGTTTTGACGTTTTGCACCATGCTGTTTAAATAGCAAATACATTTGCACTCATATGTGCACCCATAGGCGTTCTGGTCTACAAAAGGAGGTGTGTTGAGACGCATTGCTGGCATGTAGCTATTTTGAGAAACTATAAGAGACTGCACAATAGACCAGATCAAAGCAATTCCAAAGTCCAGTGCAGATCGCGCTGATTGTGCGCCTTGCTTACACCTTGCTTAATGCATACAGGGTGTACAGCAATACGCAAATATCTTAAATGAAAAAGAATTAAAGGTTAAAATATTACAAAACGTATTATTTTCTAGCCTACATGAATATAAAAACCACTGCCTCCATGCTTCTTCATATGCACCAATCCACCCTACCTCCCTCCATCCATTCATCTTAATATCACTAAATAATATGTAATAGTATAATCACTATATTGGACTTATTCTAAATTGTCCTTGAAAAAGCTTTTGAAAGGAGTAGCAAATAAAGTTGTGCTCATGTTGCGCCTCGAGTATTTGTCAACTTGCTGTGCTGATCTGGGTTGCCTTTTCCAATGGGTTGCCAAGTCAAACCGAAAAACTAGAGAGATTAAACCGTTCACAGCAGGCCTAGTTGTAGCGAGAAAATCTAAAGTTGGACGAGCATAAGAAAATCTCACTGGACGACGAGCATTTGCTTTGAAATGTGAAGACTGAAGGCTGAAATTCAGTCTCTGTTAGTCTGGGATGGAAGGAGGAAGGGGCTCGTGAGGATTGTGGTTGATCTTGCACTGACAGCATTTCAACTCCTTGAAAACCAGACTGGGATCAGACAGCAGAGAAACTAGACCCAGGGCCTGAGAGTGCAGAAGCGAGAGATCAATGAAGTGGAGGGGGAGAAAGAGAGAGAGAGAGTAATCAAGGTTGAGACATCAGGGAGGGAGAAGAGCGTTCAGATCTACAGAGATGGTGATGAGGCTGCAGTGCAAACCAGTGGGAATATATTCATACCCGGCCTCTTCTCTTTCTGCCTCTATAATCACATCTCATTTACACAGTCTTGGCCTCAATGTCTACAGACAGTTTTGGATTTGGGCCAGATTCGGTCCATTAACTGAGGCTAAATCAGGAAGTTTAAGCAAAATAAAAAAGTTCTCTGGATTTGTTTTTCAATTTAAATGGATTGTAATTGAGTGCTGTTTTATAAGTGTACTTAAAGGGCACCTATGGTGAAAAATCACTTTTAAAGCTTTTTGGACAGACATGTGTGTAAATATAGTGTATATACTGTCATATTGGGGTAAAATAAACACACCCAGTCCTTTTTTCTCAAATTAACAACATAAAAACGGCGGACCAATTGGAGCGGTTTTCAGATTGACCGCAACTTGACGTAGGAGTAAAGTCCTTACTGTAGTATTTCTCACAAACGTTACGTGAGATCTGCTTCCTGAGGCAGCCGAGGGCTGCGATTGAGGCAGGCTGCTGACAGGCACATGGGAACGGTGGGCGGGGATGACTAGCCTTAAAGGCCCAGTGCAAAAAAACAGCAACAACCTTTTTCCAGCTATAATACAGACATTTTAAACAGCTATAATAAATACTCTGATAGGTGTATTGAGCTGAAACTTTTCAGACACATTCTGGGGACACAAAAGACTAAAGAAAAAAGGGGTAACCTATGTGCCTTTTTTAGACAATGCCTAATCTATCTATCTATCTATCTATCTATCTATCTATCTATCTATCTATCTATCTATCTATCTATCTATCTATCTATCTATCTATCTATCTATCTATCTATCTATCTATCTATCTATCTAAATAATATTAATATTGTAATCACTATATTGGATATTTTTTCAATTTCTCCTTGAAAAGCTTTTAAGGGATAGGGTTTCTGCAGGTTTCACCAAGTTAAGCTTAAGACTTTTTAAGACATTTGTAAGACCGTTATGAACAAAATTTTAGACTTACACAGAGGTAAATGCTAATGTTTTTTTTTCCTCAAATATCCCAGTTAAAAAAGTTTTTTACTCGCTCAATCAAAAACTATTAAAATTAAATGCATTTAATAATACAATAATACTAGTAATTTTGTTTTAATATATATTTTGTTTAATTTTCAAACCCTTACCAATAATTGAACAAAAACATAGCTGTCAATTACTTCAGTCTACATGTAGTTTTGATCATTTCAATTCTGATCGGAGAAATGTACTGAAGTGACTGAGAAAAAAAAATGTAAGAATATGCATATAAGGTGGCATTTTCAATATGCATATTATTTAAGTATTATTATTATATTATTTGAATATTTATATGCCTATTCATGTTTCCATATGCAGATATCTATAAGCTGTTAAACCCACATACAGAACCATATAAGGTGAAAGATGAAGTGAGAAAAGTATATTTGCAATATAATTCACATTATATATCAGTCTGTCTGTCTGTCTGTCTGTCTGTCTGTCTGTCTATCTATCTATCTATCGTCCTTGAAAATCAAACGATAAAAGATAAAGTGAGGAAAGTATAATCCAGTATATCATACTGGAATAAAGAAACAAAAAATTGCTTTGCATAACAGTAAAACAATTATGTTACAGTTTTTCTCAGTGTCTTTAGTGCATTTCTCAACACTACATTTGCACAACAGTTAATGTATTTCTCAAAACAATTAGTAATTTGTGCACATCATAGTAGCAGTTTCTCATTCCTTCCAACAAATTGCAAATGCTTTTGGACAGGCATCAATTGCTTTCAACTCTCTGCTTTTGTAACATTAGCATTTGCTTATGTCAAGTCAGTCAATTAACTAAACTTGTGAATGCTGAATAGTCATTTCAAATAAAACTAATGGTCCTTATTTCATTACTTGAGGCATTGCATACAAAAACGTTGAACCTATTGTCAAAATCTGTCAAGCAAATTTATAAACTTTTTACTTATTTATTTTTTTCCTGAAAATGTCTTCTAAACTGAAAAATTTCATGAATGATTTATAGACCTGTGTGTGTTGTAGGTTCAGTTCCAATATGAACTGCAATAATATAACAGATTAACAGTTAATCAACTGTTGTCCAAATGTAAATAGTGTTGTGAAAAATGCACTAAAGCCACTGAGAGTTTTTTTTAATTCAGACTATTTAACAATATTTCCATTTTTATTGTAATTTTCATTTTTATTTGCGTTTCTGTATGGAGTTTGCATGTTCTCCCTGCCTTCGCGTGGGTTTCCTCCGGGTCCTCCGGTTTCCCCCCAGTCCAAAGACATGCGACACAGGTGAATTGGGTAGGTTAAATTGTCCGTAGTGTATGAGTGTGTATGAATGTGTGCGTGTGGATGTTTCCCACAGATGGGTTGCGGCTGGAAAGGCATCCGTTGCGTAAAGACTTGATGGATAAGTTGGCAGTTCATTCTGCTGTGGCGACCCCTGATTAATAAAGGGACTAAGCCGACAAGAAAATGAATGAATGAATGACATAAGCAAATGATAATGTTATAAAACAGCAGAGAGTTGTATGAAAGCAACCGATGCATGTCTAAAACCATTCACAATTTGTTGGAAGGAATGAGAAACTGCTACTATGATGTGCACAAATGACTAAATGTTTTGAGAAATGCATTAACTGTTGTGCAAATGTAAATAGTGAAAAACTTAAAATCTTTCCAAATCCATTTTTGTTAAGTTATCGTATCTAAAGCTTACTTTCCACTGCACACGACAAATGACAAGTGACAGACCGGGAGACATTGTATTCCAATAGAGAGCAGTCCAAGAGCTGCGTGGAGGTCAGATCATCTCCATATGCGGAAAATTCAGATTGAGCTGAGGATCCATTGAAATATTTGAACTAATGCGATTAGACCGTAGGCGACCGGCCGACCGGATGTGATGTATTCCAGTGTTGTCCAAGCAGGTCCGTGCACGCGAGATGAGAAATAGTTTTTTTGGTTATTTTTTGAATCAGAAAAAGTCTATATTAAAAAAAAAAAACATTTCTGTTCATAAATGTAAGTAATACAATAATAAAAATATAATGTTTTATGTTGTTTCCACATTCCCTCTAATATTTTTAGCAGTCTATGAGTTTCTAGTATTCATTCATTCATTCAACCATGGTGAATGCATGGAGAAAAAAGGCTTTTGCTTTTGCACTCCTTTATTTCCGACATTGCGAGAACAGCTTTCCGATGGTGCACGTCAGAACTGAAAATTCTGTGCGACTGCCACAAGGGGGCGTATTCCGACAGTCGTGTCCGAATGTCGTGTGCAGTGGAAAGGAGGCTTAAGTAATTTAATCTTATTTAAGTAATACCAATTGACATGGCATTACTGACACTATTCCCATAGTTTGAGATCCATTCTAATTTTGGTTCATGAAATAGTCTCTCCAGATTATGAATCCATGGAAAAAAGTGAATAATCACTTGATCTCTGGTATAAATATTATATGACCTGCTAAGTTAGATGATATATTCACGCTAATTGTGCAATTTTTTTTTTCATGTCACTGAAGTCACAGGGGGAGAGATGAGGCTGCTGAAATTTAATTTCATTTCTGCAGAGTAATTTCTCAAACGTTAATAAAGCAGAAGAGTGAGTGTGGGAGAGGAAAGAATGTGTCTGTAGACTCTCACTCCAACACCTCATCTGACAAAGACATTCACCACCAGCTTTACCGAAGACCCTCTGAGCTACGAATGTTCAGTGAGAGGAGGTGAAATAGGATTGGAGAAAGTAAGAATATGTGGAAAGTAACATGGAATGTTGTGCTCATATGTGAGGCCAAAAGCAATGTCTATTTGCACAGAATTTCCTTTCAATGGCCCTACAAGTTTAAGTAAACCTTCAAAATGTGTCAGAAAATTATATATTAGGAATATAAATATCAGGGCTTGATGAGAAGGAGGTGAGGACTCAAATGCAAAATGAAGAATGGGTTTTATTGAGAATAAAATAAAACTAAAAATATAGTAATTAAGGGGTCAAGCACTTCAGAGGCTAACTAAAACTTCTCTTGAGGGGAAAACAAATACTAGCTTATTGGAATTATATGTTTCAGCTGATACATTTTGTGAAATGACAAAAACATACTTTGCAGTTTGTACAATGATTGCCATAGGGCAGTAAAGGCCAACAAATAGTGTTCATTTTCACATTGATTATATTTACAGGACATATTATTGACAAATAAACTATTTAACTCATGCAGTTATTTGCACAGCACCAAATAAAAACCATATATCAATTTAATGGTGTCTAAGATTTGTGATGAAATGCATTTGCCTTAACTCTATATGGACAATTTTTGTACTATTGATGCAGAACGCTTGGGTTCAAATTTAGTAAAGCACAGTTCCACAAAAGATATAAAAGCATTGTAATATCAAGGTAAAACTACATGGTTGTAATGCACTTTTCTTACTTTTCTTTTGAAAACACTATTGGTTGGGTTTGGGTCAGTGCCTTGGTTGGGGTTAGGTCAGAGATTCACTATTTAACAAGTCCCACAATCTCGTGTAGAAAAAGAACATGTACTTGAATGTTAAAATAAACATACTCTATAGCCACGGTTCCACTAAAGTTTGAACATGCAAAATTATGTTGTATGCTAGTTTGAAAAGTGATAGGATAAAACAAAATGATTAGACAATAGCCTCTTTCACACAGTGATACCAGTAAATATCCAACATTTTTTTGGAACGACTCAACTGGGGAATTCCAAAAGTGCTTTTCACAGAGACAAGGACCTTCTGTGAGCACTAAATGGGTGCACATCGAAGGGGTCAGGCTATTGTTGATGGTTTTACTTCTATTTAAAGCTTTAGCATTCATTCGTCCGAGAGACAGCCAAAGACAGAAGCGAAAAGTGCAGCTACACATTTGATTACATTACAAATTCTGTGGAGGGATAAGTATTGTGAACAACTTCGATGAAAACATATGGAGGGACACTTTCGAATGTCAAGATGTACATAATATGTGTGTGTGCTGGCGCTCACCGGAGCACTCCTTCACTTCATGTGTACACGCGTCAAGCAACTGAAGCAGAGCTTGAAGTTAAACAAATAGCGGTTTATCCTGAGCTTTTTAATCGATATTTTTTACACAGTTGGCATTAAGAAGAAACATAGAAACATTATCTGACTAACATCTAGCATCTGGAAAAAATATTCAGTCCTACATACTTTTTATCCAATAAGAAAAAAGAAAACTGTATAATCTATGATGTAAATGCATTTACTGAATAAATTCCAACATTTAGATCCAAAAAGTCATGAGATTTTGCTTCAACAGATCATTCATTCATTCATTCATTCATTCATTCATTCATTCATTCATTTATTTTCTTGTCGGCTTAGTCCCTTTATTAATCCAGGGTCGCCACAGCAGATTGAACCGCCAACTTATCCAGCCAACTTTTTACGCATCGGATGCCCTTCCAGCCGCAACCCTTGGGTTAACCCTGGGAAACATACACACACACATTCACACACACTCATACACTACGGACAATTTAGCCTACCCAATTCACCTGTACAGCATGTCTTTGGACTGTGGGGGAATCCGGAGCACCCGGAGGAATCCCACGCGGAGGCAGGGAGAACATGCAAACTCCACACAGAAACGCCAACTGAGCTGAGGTTCGAACCAGCGACCCAGCGACCTTCTTGCTGTGAGGCGACAGCACTACCTACTGTGCCACTGCGTCACCCTCAACAGATCATGTGATAACAAAAATAATGGCAAGTGACAGGTATGTTTGGGTGGGTAAATATTTTAGATTTTATTTACGAGAAGGAACTGACTACTATCCAGGAAAATATCATTGGATACTTTTCTGGAAAACACTGATGGACAACATCAGCAGAACATGCAAATCTTCCAATAAGTGCGAGCAGAGATGATTCTAAAAGGATAATGACAAACTTCTTAACTGGCAGCGTTTCCAAAGAGCAGACTCCTGTCTCCAAAAGCACGATGACATGGCTGGGAACATTGCATTTCGTCTACGTGTTCTAAGATGCAAGTTATTATGTACAAAAAAGACCTTCTAACACAGCATCATCCTTTTTTCTTTTGATATTCGGTGACAGTTTATCAAGAAGTGACGATTTCGTCCTCTTAGATTCATGAGATGGAAAGGGTGCTTAATTTGCAAATGTTTTATGCAATATTCTAGTTTTGCGCATACATTTAACTCACATCTTTGGATGGAAATATTGCAAGTGTATGGGATGAAAATTGCAGTGTGGCCACCGCTTAAGTAACATATTTTAAATTCAGAAAAATATTGACTGTTCCCTCTAGTGGAATTGTCATCTGAAACGTGCAACAAAATGTACCTGAACATATTTTAAGCTTTGCAAAAATGTAGGCTGAGGCACATATTTCTGAGTAAAGTAACACCGCAAGAAATTAATGGAATGAAAGCTACAGAGCACAATAGAATATATGTTTGTGTAACCTTAATTTCAACAAAACTTTACTCTAACAAATCAGTGCAAACTGTGATTACTGCAGTTTTATATGAATAAAAGAAAAGGACGCAAACCATATGCTAGCCTTGTGTGTCGTTAATCATAACCATGTCTGTCATGCGTAAATATGACATAAATGCCATGCTGGGGTCTGAATGATGCAGTTACTGGTGTGGAACCTTGCATATGGGAGCAATAACAAATTTTACGGTCGCTCCTTCTCAGCAGCCAAAAGACAGCTTGATTCATGAATGATGGATGACTTGTTTGAACTATCAACATCCAATACATATTTAATAACAAAACAAAAACTTTCTAAACATTAAAACCATTTTACACAACTTTATATTGAAAAATCGAACTGTGTGCAAAAGAGAGAATATTTGTTCATGAAAGCCCAGTCATTCACGTGCTCTCAAGCAATGGAATTGTCTTCTTTTGAAGAACTCCTTCAGAATAATTAAATTAGTTCATCTTGTGTACTGTAACTATGAATGTCTAATCCATGACCTTAATTGACTGAAACGCGTTATTAGTCTTTTAAGATGTTGTGCAATGGTTTTACAAGATACACTTACAAGGACATCTTTAGAAAATGATATCAATTGAATGTGCTGTCGCAAATTTTTAATACTACTCACACTGAGAGAAATAGTGTCTCTTATTGAGTCAGATGCTCCAAAGAAATAACATATAAATCAATGTATACACATACGTTTTGTCATGTAGAGAGACAGGAAAAAACTGTTGTTAAACTTCATCCATGGCATGTGCAGAACACAAAGACACCCTGATTGACTGAATAATGAAGTACACAGTGAGTAAAATATATAGAAACTCAACATAAAATCTATATATCCATCAAACAAGATTTCATTATAGACTCATTTTTATTTTCTGCTGCTTGTTCAAATTACCTATTTAAAATTATATAAAACAAAGGAATTATTGAGACTTCATTGGGACAATTTTTTTTATGTTCAATCGACGTAAAATAAATTATGAGGATTGTACCAAGGCTGCAATTTACTATATGATTTTGTAAACAAAAGATTTTGAAACATTTTTGCAATTATTATTATTATAATTATTATTATAATTAGATTTTTTCTATTTTATTATATTGTATAATGCAATTTATTCATGTGATTTAACACTTAAAGGCATAGTTCACCCAAAAATGAAAAGCCTGCCATCACTTAGGCCCGATCCCAATTCTACCCCTTAGCCCTTCCCCTTACCCCTACCCCTAATTTTGCGCGTTCACGTCAATTGGTAGGGCTGTCCCAATTCTCTTTAGCTTGAAGGCATAGGGCTATGGGGAAGGGGTAAATACCCCTTCGAATGAAGATTTTTCAGGACCACACTCGAAAACAAGGGGTCAGAAAGTTTCCCAGAATACACCAGCCACAACGACAGAATCACTGCACCCGGAAGTAAGGAGATCCACAAATTAGTATTTTTTTGTCATAATTACGAATTTTACTACAAACAAGCACATGCTTTAATATATTCAATATTGCGTTCATGTTTTAACCTCATGCTTAATAAAAAATGGCAAAATTGCGCTATCTATAATGCATAATCATAACTTCTGTAGAGCAGTCCCACAACATTCTGACACTCGATGACACTCAAATACCCTGTCAGTAATGTCTAGTGGCTAGGAATGGGCTTTTTACAGTGACAGTACAGTGTTAATGTTGTTTTTGGTGAGTTAACGCTGATGAACATGGCGACTGTGTGAATGCCAGTAGTTACAATCTTATTGCCACATTAGATCGTTATGATAACATGACATAGGCCTTTAGTGATTAACTGAAAATAAATACCAAAAAATTACAAAACTGAAATAACTACAGCAGTCGCAATCATCTGATTTCATACGAAGCAAGAGATCGTGATGACATATGAGGATGTGTGCAGGTGATTTAGTGCTGTCCCAATTCTTATGCTGCGCTCACACTAGACGCGGAACGCGTCAATAAATCATACTATCTATTTATGCGTGAACATTTGAGTTTACTCGCTTCATTAGCGCATCAAATCCCCTTCATTCGCTTGTCAAATCCGCTTCATTCGCGCATCAAATTCACTTTAGAACAGATGTGGATTCGCGTCATGGGCAGGGCTTCTGTCTGCCTGGTGACTGTAGCTTTGTTGCTAAATGGCTAACATAGATTTTATTGAGAAAATAACTGTTTATGTGTCTTTATAAAAACAGCGTCGATGCGTTTGGAGCAGTGTCTGAGTCCACTAGATCCTTTCAGAGGTGCACCAGCCCAGTGAGCTCATAAACTCCTCCAGGAACTTAACCTAAATAATGGAGGCTTTCAGCGGTGCTTCTGACGGAGCCGAGCCCAGTTTGATGAACTGTTGTCGGTATCAGCTGAAGGATTTCCCCCGGGACACCAACAACAGGCAATACGTCACAATCACGCCCCACAAGTGCAAGCTACTGATTGGTTAACGCTGCGCAAACTTAAGTTCAGATTTTTGAACTCGAGTGATTTGTGCGAAATGTGATTTAACCACTTAAACTCTGCGGACCCAGTACCGGGTCTGTGACGTCATCGACTTTCGCTTTCAGATTTAAAGGGCTAGCATTGCACCAGACCCCCGTAAGAGGTGTCGTTTGAAAGTGTAGAATCTATATATAATGCACATATGCATCACTTTGGTTTTTATTCTACTGTATAAAAGTATTTACACTTAAATACACAGTATTTTGGATACCCGAGCTAGGTATTTTACATTGGTTCATTTTCATATTTTTTCATATGACACATGTACAAGTTATAGCTCAAATGAAAGCTCTTGACGGTGCTCATACAGTTCTAGCATTCTTTTTACTGAATTATATTCATATGCCAAACAGTTGTTGGATGAATTGTGGTGTTTCCATGGTGCAGAAATGTAAACAATACATTTATGATCAATAAGCAGCCCCAGATAGCACAGACAGCTGTCATATCTTACCTTATGCTGTGCCCTTCAGGGCTATTCTCCTCTGTTTTTGAGGTGATGTGCATAAGTAATCCTTTTATATGTCTGATGTGGTCCAAACACAGTGAATTATGTTTGATCAAACAAAAGAATAGTGAAATATGAAAACAAGGATCCGTCTCTGTGGCTTGTACAGCACCTTTCATCAGTTGGAATGCAATAACTTTTGCATAGATTATGGTGGAGACATTTTTCTTTTTTCCTATGATTACAGACATGTGCAGGAACCAACAAAATTTATTACAGCACGCTAGACCACAAAGAACCTAAAAGGTACACTTTCAAATTTGAGTTTATAAAAAAAAAAATACAAAAACTGAATCTTTTTTAAGGTGTTTATTATAACACAGACAACACATACAGTTATTTTAAACACTTCCAATAGTGTTTTATGAAAATTCAAAGGGTTTTCTTTAAAATGATACCAAATTTTTGCATTTACACCTCTGCATGTGGATTTGGGAAGCTTTTAAATTTGGGTAGGCAAAATCCAGGCGTAAATCCCCAAATAGCAGCAGAGTTTAAGCACGTAAAATGCGCAAAATGCTTAATTCTTAGAATTCTTAGAATGCTTAATGCTTAATTTGCGCATATTGCACCGCAGGATGTCTATTCGTGCATTTGCATTGACTTAACATATAAATCACTCACGATTAATGCTCCTTCTGCATCTGGTGTGAACACAGCATTAGGGGTAAATTTTTAAGCCCTTCCCCTTCACGCTCGGTTGTAAGGGGAAAGGGTAGGGGTACAAAAATAGAATTGGACTTGTGCCTTACTTACCCTTTACTTGTTTAAAACCAAGTTAAGTATCTTTCTTCTGCGGAACACAAAATTATATCTCTTTAGCTGGTACCCATCGACTTCCATAGTATTTTGTTGTTCTGTTACGGAAGTCAATCGGTGCCAGAAACCAACATTCTTCAAAATATCTTAATTTGTGTTCAACTGAATAACAAATTTGATTTAAAACAACATAAGGGAGAGTACATGAGTTAATTTTCATTTTAGGAAGAACTATTCCTTTATAATCAGCAAAATTTTTCCAGTTTTCATGTCACATGATCCTTCAAAAAATATTCTAGTATTCTGATTTGGAAACATTTCTTATCATCATCATCATCATCATCATCATCATCATCATCACCATCATCACCATCATCATCATCATTCATATTATGGAAACTGCCATTCAGTCTTTTCATAATTCTTTAATGAATAGAAAGTAAGTTGCTGTAAATTCTCCTTTGGTATAAATAAATTAAATACACAATTACATGTCTCATGTGTATCAAAGTCTATGGGCTGAAAGGTGCAGTCTTCCTTAACATATTTTAGATTCAGAAAAAATGTAGAAAGCACTATTTAGTGGATTTGTCATTTGAAATGTGCAAACTAAATGTACCCGAAGAAACATATTTTAGGCTTCGCAAAAATTTAGACGGATCCATGTATCTCTATTGAGGCTGAGTATAGTATCATGGCAAGAAAATCCTGGAGTGGAAGCTACAAAACGTACATCATCCATATTATGAGAACTTCGGTTCAGTCTTTTAATAATCGTTTAATAAATAGAAAGTTCAATTCTCAAACAAAGTAAATTCTGCTTTAATATAATTCAATTAAATACACAATTTATACAATCACACAGTAACTGTCTTTTCAGTAAAATAGACTAAAGCATTATTTGGCAGGAAAGTAGTCTAATTTGAAGGCTACATTCAAAGCACAAAACATTTAAAACAAATCTTAAACTTAATCCAAAATAAATGCTATAGTTTAAACCATTGACTTGGGTAATGGAGCAGTAACGGTGTGCCTAAATCAGGCGACGTGAGGGCCAGTCCTCATGCACCACATTAATCATCTCAATACAGGCTAAATGAACTGAGAAGAGAGTCGGGATTCACAAAATGACTGGCAGCTCAGATAATGCTTTGCCAAAACTAAGCAATACAAAGTGCTTGACTGGAACCATTTGCGTGATGACAATCATTATAACATGGGAGGACAGAAATACCAAATTTGGTCCTCTTAACTTTCGGTTGGCCACAGTGTGAGGGGGAAAATTATAGTTGATGTAAACACCAAGTAAAATCAAGCAAAAACATTAGCCAAATGGATGCTCTGGCAGTGAGATGAACAAATGTGAGCACTAAAAGCTAACATTCACTCCCAGTGTACTATAGTAAGTAAAAGTTATGACAAATGTCATTTTTAAATTATTATTTTTAGACATAATTCTAAAAGATTTTATACTATGAAATGGAACTACTATCAAATGCTTGATTCTAATTGGCTAGTGAACATTCCAGGTGAGATATTATTTTTAGATAAATGCACAGCTAAAGTAGCTAAAGGCAGCTCTTGACTGCATTACACCTCCATATCATTGTGCTTAATAATTTCAGCTATTTCATACACTCTAAAAAATATTGTTATAACAAAAAAATCAGCAGTTTGCATTAATATATTCAAGTTACGACAACATCTAACAAAATAAAGTTGACAACAAACTTTTTTATGTTAGCCAAATCTTTTCCTCTTCAATCAGAAGCATTTGTACATAGCAAAAATCTTAAATTGACTTAAGTTAAGTACTCAAAAAATAATTTGTTTCAATTATTTATTTATTTTTTTAATTGAAAACAAATCCAGTGTTATGTACTTAATTCAATAAGTAATTTCAAATTTAGAACCTCAAATAAATAAAGTAGCCAATTGTGTTTGCTTTTTTTTTTGCTTGTTTTCAAATGTACTGTTCATGCTTGTAAGAAATACATTTAACAACAACATTTTTGTTTTTCTGTCATTTTTTATTTGCATTAAACCACAGGTTTTCATTGTTCTACAAACAAAAACATGTCCCGTGACATATTATCAATATAAAAAATAACAAAAAACATCATTGTGTGGACTTAAAAATACAAAACAACTCCACTAGCGTGAAAAAAATTATTAAATTGTACCACAAAAGTCCGGTGCCCTGCAGGGTTTATTTCAAACTTGCCTCAACACACCTGCCTGGGCGTTTCAAGTATACCTAGTAAGACCTTGATTAGCTTGTTCAGGTGTGTTTGATTAGGGTTGGGAAATCGGCAGGACACCGGAACTCCAAAAACTAGTTTGGTGATCCTTGGCCTACACTGTGAATAATATCTGTTAATTAACAGTTTCCATATTTTGTGATTTTGCTTATTTCAGTTTGTAGATTGCATTATGGGAGCTTGATCTCTGCTTTATTGACTTTTGGTGTTGAACATTCAACTGTACAGTTAAACAGTGACTTTTGTTGACATTTGAGTAGTTTGAAATAATATAATGTATAAGAAATAATATACAGTATAGAGAAATAGGCCTGTAAAATAACAGAAAACATACTGGCAGCTTATTACAATGTTTTTGTACCGTAGTATACAACACATTAAACCTGACAATATGACACTTTAAACTATTAAAAATGTTAAAGGTGCTGTAAGTAAGTTGTTGACTGTTCTAAAACATAAAAATACCATACTATGTTGGCAGATATTTAAGAAACATGCTAAGTGAACATTCTTGTTTATCTGAAAAAAACAATGCTGAAGTCAGTTATTCTGCTTTAAAAATGTGTGTTAAGTAAGTTATGAACGTTGTCTTTGTTTTGGTCATTTAACCCGCTCACTGCTACTTTAGCCATTACATTACAGCACCCCAGGTTGCCTTAGTGAAAAACATTTGTATTTCATTCATTCAGTCATGAAGGCATTCAAAGCATTCATCCATGACCGAAATGCGACCTCCGGTGGACCTCATCCGAAATGAGACGCAGACCACATTAACGGGGTTATTAAATAACAAATAAAATAAATATTACCAACGTAAACATTAAGTGAACAGGTTACATTGCAACCAAGTTCTAACATCATGCTACATGACAAATTATACAGTGATAAGCAATTGGGCTGTTTGCACTACACGAAACAAGATAGAAATTAAAATACGGCCATTCAGAAGCATAGAATAGTGCACTCACTACATTTTGACCAAATGGTAAGGTTTACAATCTAAGTAGTACATACTAAACCTCTTTTACATTATTAAATTTACATGCTGAATGACTGATATATGTTGGTTTGCACTGAGTCACAGCTCAATTTCAATTTTTTTTGTTTGATTTTCAAGATCTGAGGTGAACTGCTCACATATCAAGTAAAATGGCATCCAAACTCACATTATTAGCATTTAAACGTGAATAAAGCACATGAGGTATACCTGAGGTGACCATTGCCAGTTTTCTGTTGTTCAGCTGCAAGAAATAGAGACCGTTTCTCAAATATAAATTTCAGGTGTTGGTTAGAACAAAAACTCATTTTAATATGGAAAATATTCCTTCTGTCTGTTGCTTTTATTTAGAACATGTCTTAAATCAGCCTTTAGGCTTGACAGTCGGGCTCTCTCCTGTTGATGTCGTCAATCTGGCAACCTGTGCTTACCTGTGTTTTGAACCACTGGGTATCAAACTTCCACATTGCACCATTATTGAAAGTCGATATTAATCTTTTCATGTTTAAAAGCTGTTGGAAGAAAGATCAAGGTCCCATATATATATATATGATTTATTTTATCTTTGCCATGATGACAGTAAATAATATTTTACTTGATATTTTTCAAGACACTTCTATACAGCTTAAATTGACTTTTAAAGGCTTAACTAGGTTAATTAGGTTAACCAGGCAGGTTAGGGTAATTAGGCAAGTTATTGTATAACGATGGTTTGTTCTGTAGACTATCGGGAAAAAATTTGCTTAAAGAGGCTAATTATTTTGTCACTTAAACGGTTTTAAAAAATTAAAAACTGCTTTTATTCCAGCTGAAATGAAACAATAAGAGTTTTTCCAGAAAAAAAATATTATCTGACATACTGTGAAAATTCCCTTGCTCTGTTAAACATAATTTGGGAAATATTTAAAAAAGAAAAGAAAAAAAAAATCAAAGGGGGGTAATAATTCTGACTTTGACTATATATATATATATATATATATATATATATATATATATATACAGTATATATATATATATATATATATATATATATATATATATATATATATATATATATATATATATATATGTATATATATATATATATATATATATATATATATATATATATATATATATATATATATATATATATGTATATAGCATGGATCACAAAATTGCTAAAATATACAAAACAAAACATAAGGTTTTGGATGATATGCGTAAAAAAAAAATATTCCTACACTCAGTAGCAGCATGAGGACAAAAAAAACAGACAAATGTCTTAAAATACAACATCTGAACCTGTCTTTATGTGTGATAACCATAGAATTATCGTAGTATGACATGACCATAGGGATTACATTTCTGCTGCTACGCTGATCCTAGTAAAGCACAATTATCTATCAAAAGGCTAGCAGCTCCAGACATTTGCTGATACGCGTTTCATGCTGGGCCCAGATGCACATGAAAGTGAAGTGTTTCTTTTTCTTTCTTTTCTTTTCTTTTTTTTTTTTTTACTAAAGGTGACATGTTATGTTTTATGCTGATATTCACAATTCAAAACACATTCAGACGTTTTTACCAGTTAAACTCTGCTGCTATTTTTGGATTTCCGCCTGGATTTTGCCTACCCAAATTTAAAAGCTTACTACATCCACATGCAGAGGTGTAAATGCAAAAATTTAGTATCATAAAAAAAAAAAAAAAAAACTTAGAATTATCATAAAACACAATTGAAAGTGTTTGAAATGCCTGTATATAGTGTCTGTGTTATAATAAACACTTAAAAAAGTGGCACTTTTGTTTTTTTTTTTGTTTTTTTTATAAACTCAAATTTGAAAGTGTACCTTTTAGGTTTTGCGTGGTCTATGGTGCTGCAATTAATTTTGGTGGTTCCTGCACATGTCTGTAATCATAGGAAAAAAGAAAAATGTCTCCACCATAATCTATGCAAAAGTTATTGCATTCCAACTGATGAAAAGTGCTGTACAAGCCACAGAGACGGATCCTTGTTTTCATATTTCACTATTCTTTTGTTTGATCAAACATAATTCACTGTGTTTGGACCACATCAGACATATAAAAGGATTACTTATGCACATCACCTCAAAAACAGAGGAGAATGGCCCTGAAGAGCACAGCATAAGGTAAGAGATGACAGCTGTCTGTGCTATCTGGGGCTGCTTATTGATCATAAATGTATTGTTTTCACTTCTGCGCCATGGAAACACCACAATTCATTCGACAACTGTTTGATATGTGAATATAATTCAGTAAAAAGAATGCTTGAACCCTATGAGCACTGGCAAGAGCTTTCATTTGAGCTATAACTTGTACATGTGTCACATGAAAAAATATTAAAATGAACCAATGTAAAATACCTAGCTCGGGTATTCAAAATACTGTGTATTTAAGTGTAAATAACTTTTGTACAGTAGGATAAAAAACAAAGTGATGCATTTGTGCATAAAATATAGATTCTACACTTTCAAAAGAAACCACTTAAGCGGGTCTAGTGCAATGCTAGCCCTTTAAATCTTAAATCGAAAGTTGATGACGTCACGGACCTGGTACCGCGTCTGCAGAGTTTAACTGGTTAACTGCAAAAGTGTTAGGAAATCAGAATCTGATGGAATAACCATATGTGCGTGCATTGCTTACTTATGCACTATTTTATGTAAATCCTGGCCGCAGAATTCTGGATGAGCTGCATCTGTCTGACTGTCTTTTTAGGAAGACCAGTGAGAAGGCCGTTACAGTAATCCACCCTGCTGCTGATAAAAGCATGAACAAGTTTATCTAAGTCTTTACTGGAAGTTATTAGGTAGTTTCGATAGTATATCTGGCTGTAGACTTGCACATGTAAGCTCAGACATGCAGTCTCAGACACAAGCACCTAATAGCGAAGATCTAGTGACTTCAGTGTGAGGGGTGGGGTTTGGTGTGTGCTTTTAAAACCTTTTCATGCACTCTCACCAGTCTGCATCCAGGCATTTCTTTTGGTCATTTTTTTGGTTAGTGTGTAACTGCATAATTACGTAGTACTTGGTGTATAGTTTGTCAATTAGGATGCAGTGCATGATTTTAGTTCATAACAATTTTTGGATTTCAAAAACTACTCTAAATCCCAATGCTTTCATTCTAAATTTTACCTTTACATGCAAGATAAATGAATGACTCAAAAACATGAAGACTCAAAATATGAACTAATCATGGGTCCTTCCAGCTCAGACTGTGTGCACTGGTTAAGCTTATATTGGATTGCCTGTGTCACGTAATGGACGACTCAAGAGGTGATCTGAGCTAATTGATAGACAAAAGACTCAGGTAAACAATGAAATATTATTTTCCATTTCTTATAAAATTCTAATTGACTAGCTAACTGTAGATGAGTTGGAAAGCAACTCATAACATGTCAATGATATTTTGGCAAATTCAACAAAATGAATGAATGAAATGACTGAAAGAAAAGATTTGTTTATCGCGATTAACGAGACCCTAAGGTTCGAATTAGTAAAATTATCCGAAATTTCCATCACAATATCAAGAAAAAAACACATACAGAATTGACAATTTACTCAAACCCATAATAATTTATGACCAAGCGACCATCTGATCCAAAGCACAGTTGTCTCTCAAAAGCTACTGGTGGCTCCAGACATTTGGTGTGTCATTATGCACATTTCATGTCATGCTGAGTGAAGCCCATCGCGGCTTGTGTTAAGCTTCAGCTTTGATTGACTATAATCAAACACTAAATTTCTCATGTCTCTGTCTCTGCCAGCGGTTCAGATAATGCCCAGCAGGCCCTGAGAGGATTACCATGCATGGTAAAGGACAAGAGAACAGTGAGACAACAAACAACTCAATTAAAACTGTGTGGGCAAAAACCAAACAGCATAAAAAGCAAACTCTTCTGCTTTCAAAGAGCAATCAGTGCTATTGAAAATGCAGCACAAAACCATTTGAGGTAGTAATATGACACAAGATTTTTAAACCACATCACAAACCACAAACAATGCATTATTAAGAAGCTTTCAGTAAAATTAAATGACATACATTTAAATTACTAAATTGTTTATTCAATTTAAATGACATAAACTAAATTAATATTTAATAATACGTTTATTCAAATAGATAGTCAGTTTAAACAGGCAACAATGTGATACTGAAAAATTGTAGTCTAAACTTGATTTAAATAAATAATATACCATATTAACTTCATTAAATTCCCCATATAAATAACTATAAAGACGATAAATAATGCATACGCGCAATTGATTTATTTTCAATTAGTCATTTTCTTTATAGCTGTTACATATATAGTTGAAGTCAGAATTATTAGCCCCCTTAGACTTTATTTCTTTTTTAAATATTTACCAAATTATATTTAACAGAGCAAGGAAATTTTCACAGTATGACTGATAATATTTTTCCTTCTGGAGAAAGTCTTATTTGTTTTATTTCTGCAAGAATAAAAGCAGTTTTTTAATTTTTTAAGAAACATTTTAAGATTAAAATGATTATCCATTCAAGCTATAATTTATTTCGATAGTCTACAGAACAAACCATCGTTATACAATAACTTGCCTATTTACCCTGTCCTGCCTAGTTCACCTAATCAACCCAGTTAAGCCTTTAAATGTTACTTTAAGCTGTATAGAAGTGTCTTGAAAAATATCTAGTAAAATATTATTTACTGTCATCATGGCAAAGATTAAATAAATCAGAGATTAGAAATGAGTTATTAAAACTATTATGATTAGAAATGTGTTGAAAAAAATCTTCTCTCCATTAAACAGAAATTGGGGAAAAATTAAAAGGGGGATGATAATTCAGAGGGGCTAATATATCTGACTTCAACTGTACACGCAAAATGAGACTAACACAAAAAAGGGAACACTTTCTGGATGATTTATAATAAATTATATCTTATATTACAGTAAATATCACTATCATTAGAGGCATAAATCTCCCTATCTACACTGTATAAATCAGTTGTTAATTAATAGTGTCCCGTACATTGAGATTCATGGGAAATTTCCATTTATGTATGCTTTTGAATCGGATTCTGCGGACTTTAACATGTTGAACAGTTTAACAAAATGACTTTAGGGCTTGACTCTACTATTGGTTGCATTTCAAGGTAATGAGCCAGTACTTTCTTTCTGTTATTGTAAGCATCTATTTCTATGTGCATTGGTTCTTATATTGTTAGTATTCTTTAAATAATAAAGTAAATTTCCAATATCAGAAGTATTAATACAGATATGGTAAATAAATACGAGACTTTGAGATTTTATTAAAAACATCTTAATATTGTTGTTTAACTGCTTATATTTAGATATTCTGTTTATTTGGGTTAGGAAAATGAAGAAGAAAAATTGATAATTGAACTGATAAATTCAGATATACTTTTATTTAATAATTTATAAGTGTTTCAAACAAATAGCAGTTTTTTTTAGGTTTCAGGCATTTAAATACATATACAGTTAAAATCAGTATTATTAAACCCCTTTATTAAAAAAAAAAATAGGGTCAAAATTATTAGCCCCTTTAAGCTATATTTTGTTTCCATAGTTTATATAAAAACATCATTATACAATAACAAAGATAAAATAAATCAGTTATTAGAAATGAGTTATTAAAACTATTATGTTTAGAAATGTGTTAAAGTCTTCTCTCCATTAAAGATAAATTGGGGAGAAAATAAACATGGGGGCTGATAATTCAGGGGGGTTAATAATTCTGACTTCAACTATACGTATTATCAAATTATAATATGTTGGTGTATAAAATACATTCTAATGTCTATGGAAACAGCAATAATAATTGTTGTAGAAGATTTGCTATATTTACATCAAATACACACTGTTTAGGTTAGTAGAATGTTAGAATATATTCTTATTCTAGATGAAAAGCCACTTACTTTCATGCATTTTGGCAGTAGTTGATCAATTAACATGTTGTAAATCCAGCAACTGTAATCTCTCCACTAACATGGTGGCTAATATCTCCAAACATGGTGGCTAATATCTCCACTAACCATCTTTCAACACAGGTCATATAATAATATCATTATTGAGCCATTTAACAATGAAATGCATGTTATTATACACTCTCAGAAATAAAGGTACACAAGCTGTCACTGGGGTGGTACCTTTTCAAAAGGTACAGATTTGTGTCTAAAGGGTACATATTGATACCTTAAAAGTATAGATTATTACCTAAAAAAAATAAGAGGAAAACTTTTGTACTTTTTAGATACTAATATGTACCATTTAGGTATTAATATGGACCTTTTAGGTACAAATCCTTACCTTTTAAAAAGACACCACACCACTGACAGCTTGCGTACCTTTAGTTCTGAGAGTGTACAGTATTTGAAAATCTAAAAATTAGGGCTGTGTTACACTCCATTTTTAAAAGAAAAAACACAATTGCAAATTATCTTCACTTTTTCCTTCAGGGGAATCCCTAGCACCATTGTAATCTAGTCATTCCACTTCATCTAGTGAATGAGGGAAGTTTACATGCACATACCCTCAACCACTTGATTTTCACAGCTTCATGTGTCAATTCCAGTACTTATATGTCCCAGAGTGCAATTCGAATATGACATCACAACAGTTTAGACCCCCAAGCGTTTAAGTGGCCTCACAGTGACCTCCATCATCCGTAAGTGGAAGATGTTTGGAACCAACAGGACCCTTTCTAGAGCTGGCCGGCCATCTAAGCTGAGTGATCAGGGGAGAAGGGCATTAGTCAGGGAGGTGATCAATAACCCAACAGTCACTCTGTCTGAGCTCCAGCATTTATCTGTGAAGAAAGGAGAACCTTACTGAAAGACAACCATCTTTGCAGCATTCCAGCATTCAGGCCTGTATGGTAAAGTGACCGGACAGAAGCCAATACCCCCTTGAAATTTGCCAAAAGGCATCTGAAGGACTCTCAGACCATAAGAAACTTTGGTCTTTGGTCTGATGAGACTAAAATTGAACTCTTTGGACTGAATGCCAGGCGTTACGTTTGGGGAAAACCAAGCATTACTCATCACCAGGCAAATACCATTCCTAGAGTGAAGCATGGTGGTGTCAGCATCATGCTGTGGGAAGGACTAGTCAGGAGGACTAGTCAGGATAGAGAGAAAGATGAATGCAGCAATGTACAGAGACATCCTGAATGAAAGCCTGCTTCAGAGTGCTCTTGACTTCAGACTGGGGCAACAGTTCAACTTCCAACAGGACAATGACCTAAAGCATACGCCAAAATATCAATGGAGTGGCTTCACAACAACTCGATGAATGTTCTTGAGTGGCCCAGCCAGAGCCCAGACCTAAATCCTATTAAACATCTCTGGAGATATTTGAAAATGGCTGTACACAGTCACTTCTCATCCAACCTGATAGAGCTTGAGAGGTACTGCAAAGAGGAATGGGCAAAAATTTCCAAAGAAAGGTGTGCCAAGCTTGTGGCATCATATTCAAAAAGCTGTAATTGTACATGTGATTTTTCCATTTTTTTTTATTTTTATAAAATTGCAACAATTTCACATTTTTTTTCACATTGTTGTTATGGGGTATTGTGTGTAGAATTTTGAGGAAATAAATTAATTGAATCCATTTTTGAAGAATAAGGCTGTAACATAAAAAAATGTGGAAAAAAGTGTAGCGCTATAAATACTAACCAGATGCACTGTACCTGTTAAAGGGCCATGAAACCCCCTCGTTTCAGCAGGGTGTTTTCACACCTCTACTTTGGAAAAAGTCAGAAAAGTGGGCGTGTCCAGCTCTGTTTAGGGGGGAGTGTCGGAGGAAGAAAAGAGGCTTGGTGTGGAAGTGTCTATTTGGGCGCGCTGAATTTCAGAGTCTAAACACACAACCACAGCGGACAATGTGACTGTGTTTACATGGACATCTGTTGTCGAATTATTTGCCAAATTATTAAATGGTGGACTTTAACAGCAGTTTGGCTCTTTCATTCAGGAAATTCATTCATGTCCCTCCCGACAAACAAGATATTTGATTCGAGGATCTGTTCTAAGCGTGTATTTTTCATGCAATGTTTGATACCGCACGGCGAATGAGAGAAAAAAAAAACTCAGCATTTCCCGGAAACTTCGATGCACACGGCAGGTAGCGTCAGAAAGCCGCGTGTGTTATTCCAGTCACAAAATCCAACACGAGGTTATAGTTTGGTTGTAACTGTTAGTGCTGACTTGTTTACACTGGTGCAATAGTTTGTTTGATACGAATAAAATACGAACTGAATAAACAAAGAGCACTGGTCGCTCACTTACCAAATCTGTAGAGACAGGACAATCACCAGCAACTAGAGCCGCATCTTTATTTAGAGGAGACTACAAGCGAATCCGGGATCTCAGCGTTTGCAGATGAGAACAGCTCTCAGGTAAACAATAATCCTCCTTAGACATGTAAGTTATTGTTGTCGCGCGTCGCGTACACTGTTAATCCACACGTGACGCGCTCTCACAAAGAGAAAATGAAAACGAAACAGCAAACAATAAAAGCAACACTTCACGCTTGTTTTGCCAATACAACGTGGCGTATCTGCCGTCTACACTCTGACAGCAATGAATATTAATGAAGTTGCACAATAGAGCGCGCTGATTGGTTTGAACCAAGCCTTACTCATGCATTAATGCAACACACTGTAAGACGTAATAAGACTCACTCTGGCACAGACGCCCAGTCTGCACGCTGGAATACAACGCTATTATGTCATGGTCGTGACGCAGCTTCAAAAAATCGTTTCAAACCGGAAGTACGAATTTGCTTAAAATAACGCAAAAACAACCAATTTACACTTTTTAGTGAAATATAGGTGTCCTAATAGTGTTTTTAGCAGTGTGGGACACATGTACGACTGTCAACAGCTCAAAAAATTTGTTTTGGTGTTTCGTGACCCTTTAAGTTTCATGGAATTGGTTTGCTCTATAATGCAGCAATGTATTGTGTGAGATGTGTGTGTATGTTTGATGTTTGTCTATGTGTGTTTTCATCGAAGCGCCCGCTAAGCAAAGTATAACAGCTGTCAGGTCAGGAACACTGTTGCTTTATTTCAGCATCTTATTTGACGACACACTCTCGCCCTTAAACCGCATCTTACAGAAGCATAACAGCTTTAACACACACCTTTACCAAAAACAAAAGATCACAAAAACCCGCCGTGAGCCACTCAAAGCGGTATTAACAACTATTTTCGAATCAAGATTAACCAGTTGTAAACAATGTGAACAGAAGTTTTAAGCATCCTATCGGAAGATGCTGATCACTATGGCATCCTCCATGCAGCAACCAAGAAAAAGGTCTACATGCAGTAATCATTGTAATGAATGTCATATGATAAACTCGATGTGTTAAAGCAATGCATTCTAAATAATGATCAAATAAAAAAGAATTACATGTTTATTTAAGTTACACGTGAAAGGGTTATTATGATTGCCAGAATAATTCCATCCCCAATATAATACATTTAAAACAATTTCATGTAACATTCAACATGCATCTGAAGCAAAAACACCTTCTTTCAGTGAACAAAAAACATAAATCTTTCAGATCCTCATTTATACGCCGTTCATAAAAAGAGCACATGGCTCCTGAGATCCACTCACATTAACCGTTTAGATTTCATAACAATTACCCAGAGACTGTACACAAGCCGTCAACCTCTGGCATCTTTATTACAGGCGCAACGACTTCAAAAACAAACAGCCTGGAAAGGGAAGTGAATTGAATTAGCTCCTGCCTGTACATAATTAATGATTTACACATCTAAACAGAACAAGTGCATGGCTACACAATTTTACATGTCTCTCTCATTTGGCAAGAAGCTGCTGCGAACTGCAACTTTCTGCCTGCCAAGCGTATTAAAGTGTTTGTGTTTGACTGCTTGTGCATTTTTGCCAAACATTTGCCATTATCAACTCACACACCTGTATGCGAGTGTTTACAGATGTACCGAGTCCTGTCTAGCGCAACTGTCTAGCGCAACGGTAGTAAGGCAAGACACTGCTGGTGAATACACTGTACTTCCCCAGATGACTGACTACATAAAGAACGGCAAACAATTTTGTAATACAAGTTTTCTAAAATGTTACATTTGCATATGCAAATAAGATAGTATTTGTTTAAACATTAACTAATTTGCATACATTTCTAGTGCAAACTATGAATATTGGATGAAGTCCAGTTCAAAAATATAATTTTCTTTTACAAATTAGAGCTAAAGGTTTCTATAGAAGGGATTTGGGGTGGAAGGGTGGATTCTTCAAAACAAAGATGGCTTAAATATGGAACTTAGGGTATTTATAGGAATCGTCTGATTGGTGAATCATAAATTGAATAATGCGGGACCGGCTGCAAGCAATCATAAGCATGTGATCCTCTCAAAATTGGTTTATAAATAAACTTCACTTCAAGAGTTCACACTTAGCTGATGATTGATTATAAAGCTTGTTTGTCTTGCTGTCCTGGGAGAGAGCCCTGAGCTCATAAGATCCTAGAGCCCAGGGCTCCCTCCCATTTACAAGGCGAGAGAGGAGTTTGAGCTAAGGTAGATCTCGAGAACTCCCCAAGATGCCTTAATAAGCTCGGAACACCAGCCGCGTATTCAAGAACCCCCCCAAAAGGCAATAAATATCAAAGCCATAACCGGCTGCTGAATGGAAAGTATAATGTAATGTGTGTATTTATATAGCGCATTTATTGTGTATAGCCCATACCCGCCAACATTTCCCGGGTTTTTCCCGTATTTCAGACCCATCCCCCATTTTGTTGTGTCTCCCGGAAAACTCCCGTAATTTCACCACTCCTGCTGATCCACCTTAAAGTTTGCTTTGACTGTTCAGGGTTCACACTCCAGTGCACCATTGCACACACTTTGTAACTTTTTATTTATCAGGTTTAAGTCTCTTTAACACTCATGTTTTTTTTTTGTTTTTTAATTATAGAGAGATGAGATTTTTTGTTTAAATGTTTTTGTTTTTACTATTAAAACGATTCAGCTTAGATATAAGCCATAACCGGCTGCTGAATGGAAAGTGCACTTTAAAGTGGAAGGTTTTGATGTTGTTGTTGAAGTTGTTGGTGAAATTGTTGTTGGAGTTATAGTTGCAGATGTAGTTGTTGTTTATGAAGTAGCAGTAATTGTTGTTGTTAGTGATGTGATGTTGTGCGCCGAGGTCTCGAAGCATGTATCAAAAAAACGATACATCTCGCAGTGAAGCAGCGTAGCGGAGCTTGATTCGTTTTGCCATCATCACGTGATCAGTGACGTCCGAAGCTTCATTTTCACCTATACCCACGTGACCGCTTCGAATTTTGATTCAAAGGTTTAAACACCCTCATGGGTTAGTAAAGTGTATAGCGAGAGATTAGGCATCGATAACATACAAAGCACTGCACCGGTCCTACACACCAGTAATTAAACTAAAATAAAATAGTAATTTATAGTAAAAAGGTTTTGAACCATACTAAAGTGTATTAGCGTATTTTTTTACAACTTTACAACTAAAGAAAACCCCTGCATGTCGTAGTATAGTGTTTAACGGAGACCAGCTGGCGAGTGCAGCCCACAAGCATCGTTTACATAGCCTCCTCCTACAGCATTTGCCTCCCATGCAGGAATCGCTGGTTCGATCACTGCTTGGAACGGGACTAGTTGGAATACAACAATTGTAAATACTTTTGAATACATTGGATTGTAATACAGTCATCTGTGGTGTATTGTGACATGTCTTATATGTAAAAAACAACAGTAATTGAGTTATTTGTTTATATTACTGTTGTTGTATTACTACATGAGAGTTGGTCAGTTGTGAACACTTGACAACATTGCAGCACAGCGCTTTCCCACACTTTAACCAGAAAAGGTACTCATCGAGCTCTGATTTAGAAAGCTTCGAGTAACAAACCTTTTTCCGATACAATTGGGTTGAGCGCTTCACTGGTTCAGAAAGCACTAGTTGTTGTTGTTGTTGTTTGCTGTCGTTGCTGCAGCAGCAGCAGCAGCAGCAGCAGCAGCAGCAGCAGCTGATGCGGAGCAGAGCTGTCTTCAAAACGAAGATGGCTGTCATATGGAACTTAGAGTATTTCTAGTGCCTTAGGAATCGCCTGATTGGTGAATCATAAATTGAATAATGCGGGGAGGCTGCAAGCAATCATGAGCATGTGATCCTCTCAAAATTAGTTTATAAATAAACTTCACTTTGTGTAAAATATGCTATATAAATAAACTTGCCTTGCCTATATAATTGTTCATGGCTGTATCCCTCAGAGAAAAAAAAAATCTGAATATAGATATGAATAAATCTGTTAAAAGTTTAGTGTATGCCAGAGCTGCTAAAATAGAGATTTGTGGCTTAGGGCCTACTCACACTATGCCATCCGTACCGTGCCCAGGCCCGTTTCCGGGATCGTTTGAGAAGTGTGAGTATACTGAATCGGGCTCAAGCACAGTTCACTTGGCCGGTCCTGGACCGGTTGGAGGAGGTGGGCCTGAGCGCGGTTCACTTGGGCTGAAACTGAAAGCGAGACGTGACTTTTAAGAGACGTGACTTTTTTTTCTTACTGTTCAGTGAACGCAAACTGCCATAGCTTATTAAATACGCAAACCCCTCACTGCACGACAGCTCCGCACCTTCAGCAGACCTTCTCATTCCTGCAGCACGAGGGCTTTATGATTGTTTATGAGCGCCAAAAGTGGCGGATCTGTTCGGCGAAATATCTGACTGCGTGTCACCACATCCCTAAGGACTGTTTGGTGAAATATTTGACTGCATGTCACTGTATATCAAACCGACTGAAACGATATAACTAGAGCAATCTCCACTGTGCTGCTGAGTGACAGCGCTTCTCACTGAACAGCGCAGCGTCGATGACGTAAGCGTGCCCAGGCCCGATTGTGGTGTAAGTGCGGGTCGTCGGGGGAGACGGGAGGGGGGACAAGCATGCTTTGGCCCGGTTCGAGGCAACTTTACCTAGTGTGAGTACGGCCTTACTACAAAAGAAAAAAACTCAGCTTTCAAAATATGTTTTGCAATCAAAACCTACGAACTGATGAAGTGTTACTGAAACACTTGATGAAAAGCCAAAATGCCTCAAATTTTAAAATTGACAGATGTATGAAGAGCAGTTTGTGTCATGCCTTCAGGCACAGTTTTGCATTCATGTATGAGAGAAAAATTACTAATGGAAAAACTAACTGTAGCCATCTTCAATCGCCAAGACAGAAATAGCTTGAGAGATGCTGTATAGAGATCCATCATCTGGACCCTCATCAGAACTGGAAACACATGAAGGACTCAGGATTTTACATGCTTGTGATACAGTGAGGCTCTGCGGGCACACCGGACTGGAAATATTTCACACTGGACATTGTTGTTGTAATCAAAACAGAATTGGTTTTTCGAAAGGCACCAGCTCAGTGCCAGAGCCTTTATGTGCAGATGACAATAAACTGGATGAAGGATTATAAATTAAAGCACTTGTAATTGCAGTCGTGTTATAAAAAATTCCCTTCTGATTTTTTTTACTTATGAAACTGAAATTTGAATTAGCTGAGATTAATGTGCTTTGACAGTCACTCTGGACAATGTGCATTAATTTGCTGCATTCTCTGTAAACACTGAGTCACATTCAGTAATGCGTTTGGATCTTATAGTCAAAGGAAACGTGCTTAGACTATTTTCATGAGCTTCACAACAGTTTCAAAACATTTTTTTATTGCTGTTTTAACATGGATGTAGGTTAGTTCATTATCTATAACTATATCTATATAATTTTTTATTCATCAATGACAATAAAAATAGTTTTTTTTTAATCCGGTGTGTATGCTTATATTAAATTCAGTTATGAAATGCATGAATCACACATAAATACTAGCCAATATACAATGACAAACTTAAAAATGACAGAATCTAATCTAATCTAATCTAATCTAATCTAATAGTTTTCATCACTGGACATTACACAAAATTTAATTATTTAATTAATTCAATTCAATTCAGCTTTATTTGTATAGCACTTTTACAATGTAGATTGTGTCAAAGTCGCTTCACATAAATGGTCATAGTACCTAGATCAGAGTATTTAATTTTTTAGTGTTTAAGTTCAGTTCAATTTAGCTCAGTTCAGTGTGGTTTTTAAGCCATTACTGAGAGTCCAAACACTGAAGAGCAAATTCATCGATGTGTAGCTCTACCGATCTTGAAACATGCAAGCCAGTGGCGACAGAGGAGAGGGAAAAAAAACTTCACCGATAGGAGCGTGAAGAAAAAAAACCTTGAAAGAAACTAATCTCAGTTGGGCATGACCATTTTAATTTCTCCGCTGGCCAAAAGTCTTGTGCAGAGTTGCAGTCTCAGCGGTGGAGGCTGGAAGCTGGCCTCAGCGAATGCTCTTATAAAAGGGTCATGACACCCCCCACTTTCGGTTCAGGTCTACCTCAGAGTTTTTTCAAAAGATGGCATCATAATGGGCGTGGAGCTCCGCGAGCAAAGGGCAGGAGTGAGCGTGGCCAGCATAGAAGAAGGGGAGAAGCGAACAACTGTTGTCAGTCGGCTCACAAATTGAGACACAAACCGTGAGGAGACACATGATTTTATAGTTTACAAAGTTAAAATGCAAAGAAATAAACAGTCATTTAATGCCCTGCTACATTTGTTATTCGTAATTTCATATGCAGATAACCACAATTTATATCATTATAAAGATAATCGTGGTCATATAAACACTAATAATGACTTTTTCCTCAATCTGCGTGTCTAAATCATAGGTCTGAATGCAGACTCAGTGCAGTAGGTCTCTTGCCCTGTCTATTTTGACCCTTAGACCTGCTGGTAATCTGGAGGATTTAGGCAAACACAGCAGCACGGTAATGTGTCTACATGGGAACGAACTTCTCATAAAAGACAACGTCCACCGTTCTCCAGTTCTCGTACTCCTCTCCCGATAAAAATGCTTGCTGCACACAAACAGCTTTGCTGTATAGGCCCTGACAGCATCGCCGGGAAAAACATGCAACAAACCCCGTGGATCATGGAAACAAACAGATACGATCCTTCATGAACAGCTAAATACTTTGTGCCGTGGGTCAGTGTCTCACAGCTTGGCACTGGCAGGTCTGCCTTGCCTTCGTTAAGCACGTGCAATCATGAATAATTAAGAAGCCGGCTCTTCTCATAGGATAAGAAAACTCGGCTATGAATAATAATGAGAATCTGATGCGTCATCTTTGCACTTGCAGTTTTGCGCTACGTTGCCAATTTTGATCCTGGCCCAAAAATCATTTTAAACCCAAGAGGCTGAAATTAGCTGACAAAAACTCAACATTATCCAATTTTCCCCCACAATCAAAGCTAACAGGTGCTAACCTTGTCTCAACTGATCCTCAACACACACAAATCTGTTAAAATCCCCAAAAAAGTACTTTAGGGTTTTTTGAACCTTTAAAGGCTCAATGTTATCAGCTTTACTGCTTATATACTAGAGCACCTTGGGCTTTTAAAGTGAACGCTTTGAGCACTAACTGTCCTATATGACAATTCTGAAAGAAAATGCAATGACATGCTACTGTTGCTATGGTAACGAAAACAACTTCCATGGCTCAAGCTCTCATTTGTTCATATTGTGGTCACTTAAGCAGACATGTTTGTTTCTAACATTCAATTTAATAACATCAAGTCAAAGTAGACAAGCTTTCAACTGTACTCTAACATTTACATAATGCACTTGCTCAGCTCATACAGTCAACTCACATTCTTGAATGAGCAGTATTGAGTGTATTATTAAACTCATGATTGTATTACATGTCCAAGCTTTGAGATAATAATAAAAAAATAAAATAAAATAAAAATACTGTGATCACCTGGTCTTATTTCATAAGCAGCACCTCTCAATATATATTTTAATCAATGAATTTGATTAAAGACATCTTTACCTAATTTTTGATTTGGTGGGCAGGATGGAGATTTGTCCATTCATAGAAATCCCCCTAGCACACTTGCATCTGATGCATTGGTTTTGGTTTGATATTAGAAATTAACATAGATTAAAATTAAATGAATATATAAGGATGCTTCCCACCCATTCATGAACACCAGATTCAAGCACCTTTTGTTTTACATCGAGCATCTCTCAAATTTACAACCCATGCATATGGAGCATCATTAAAGATCACTTGCAGTACTTAACAGTTTAACCCTCTGATTGCATTGGGTCAATTTTGACCAAGAAGAGGTACAAGTCATGTACAGTTAAAGTAAGAATTTAGAATTTTTTTTCCTTTTTAAAATATTTTTGAAATGATGTTTAAAAGAGCAAGACATTTTCACAGTATGTGTATATATATATTTCTTCTAGAGAAAGTCTTATTTGTTTTATTTCAGCTATAAAAGCAGTTTATTTTTTATAATTAACAAAATTTTTAAGCCCTGTTTAAGCTAATTTTTTATCGATAGTCTACAGAACAAACCATCGTTTGTATAACAATAACTTGCCTAATTACCCTAACCTGGCATTTCCCAAAACCATCGTTAGCCAACTTAGGTAGCAAGTTCCGTCATTACAAACATAGTTTGTTGATTTGCCATTTCCCAAATCCGTCGCTCTAAGGAAAATTCACAAACTGCATCGCAAACTTGAGCACTCGCAACTACAGCTCTGGAGCTGTTGTTAGAAACATAGTTCCTGGCTGTGTTCTATTCCCACTTATCCCCCCTATGCCATATTTATTAAGAACATTCTAACATTCAAAGTTGGAATAATTTAAAATATAAAAAAGCGTTAAGGTAATTTCTCTTAGGTCTAATTTGCTCTCAAACTATTTTTACTAAGGATGCACCGATATGGATTTTTTGGCCGATAACGATAACCGATAATTCTTCACTTGGAGTTGGACTTGGACGTGGAGGCTGATAGCTGATAGCCGATATGTATAGGCCGATATATATAAATATTGCAAAATGGTATATTTTTATACAGCAAACTAAATAAAAGATTGAACTGCTCTTATAAACTAAATAGTCTATACTAAAAACAAAAAAGTTTTAACTTCAATATTGCAAGGTGATTATAGACCTATATTTACAATTTCTAGGGATGGGAAGATTAACCGATATGTATCGATTTGCGGTCATGCGCGTGCACGATGCGAGTGCATTGGTAGAGCAGCAGAGGATGAATGAAATTTTGGAAGCAAATCGAGATGCATTGGTATTTGCGAGATGCATCGGTTTTTCCAAGATACAACTTATATTTTTAATATAGAATGTATTTTCTATTTATTAACAAGTGTTGTCAACCTGTTTTGGCGCATAATTTAATCAACCTACATAAAGTATGCCTTAGCAACAGACTTGCGGATGTGTATACTTACACTACAACTCAGTGTATCAGGTGTGCGGATGAAGCTAGTGGTGCGCCTTCAGAAAGCGCGAGAAGCAAAACAAACATTTTATTCCCCACTGAGTTCTAAATCTAAAGTAAGGCAACATTATGGATTTAAGGATGGACGACTTAACAGGACAGATGCAATTTGCAAAATGTGCCGCGCATCTGTAAAATACACGGGCAGTACGACTAATCTGAAATCTCACTTGAAGCGGCGCCACAGTGTTGTTGTGGAAGCATCTTCCAGTGTTCCTGCATCCCCGGCTTCCTGCACTGCTTCAACTGTAGCTACCAGCTCCAAAAGTGGTGAGAAAAGCATTGCAAGTTTTTTTTCTATGCGCAACAGTTTTATGCGCTCTACGCCAATAACGGATGTTACTGCATTGTTCATCTGCAAAGATGTTCAGCCTAGTGTCACGGAGAACGAAGGTTTTAAACACTTCCTCCTGTTAATTTGTATTTAATTATATTTTTATTAGCCTGTTGTTTACAGTGACAGTGATGTTTCAAAGCAGCATAACACTGCTAGATCACGACCTTAAGTTTTGAATATTCAGTGGCAAAATATCTTTGTAAAACTTGTTTTCATAGTTGAAAAGTTAAATCACAATTCTTGTTGTGCAATGGTAAACCTTTATGTTGAAAGAGTGCAAATATATATATTTTTTAATATATATTGCACTTATACATTCTGTTTATCTTGAAAATACTTAAATAATATGTGCTATATGTTCTAAAATGGCCCTCTACTGTAAACTGACACTCTGGCTCTGAGAGAAGAGCCAGTTTGTAAAAAAAAGTCTTGGTTTTGCTTGTTTAATAAATAATTAAACTCATTCAATGGCACAGCATCCTCTTTCACATAATCTCATAAACTTGATCTAATTAGTTAGTGCTGAATTATCGCATTGTATCGTGATATGGGTGTGAATCGTATCGTGTTGCATCGCAATATGTCACAAATGTGTGGCTAATATATCGGATCGTATTCTTTGTATCGAGATGTGTATCAGATCGGCATTATAGCTTAGATGCCCAACCCTAACAATTTCACATAAATCAGCATGCAAAAAATAGATTACTTCCTTTTCTTCATAGCAAATTAACATGCAACTTGACTGTTGCATAAAATTTAATAAGGTTAAATAACAAAATGGGATTTAATCAACAAGCATGTTAAATATATTTAAATAAGATGAAAATGAAAGAACTAAAGACTGAAAAATAGCTCAAATGGTATTGAATAAAACGTGTTACAGTGATGTACACATGTACTAATATGTCATGTCCGAAAAAGCCTTTTTTAGAGGTGTTTTGTTCAGAGCCACCGTACAAGCCAACAGCTAAATATATATAGTACGTTTAGAAAATGCAGCACAAATTCATCCTATTTGTCGTTTTAGTTTCTTTTGAACATGTAGCTGCTGATTGTCAATCAGACAACACTTCTGTGCTCGTTCTTGCTGTCAATTGCGGCAAAAATTATCGATGAAAAGTTTATGATAAACTGCTGTGAGTTTCACTTAACTGTAGAGGCAGAGTTGCCATCAGAGTCAGTTTTTTTTACAAAACCTGCATTGAGCTGACTTTATGGCAAACACAGAGCTGAATATAAAGACAGAATGAGGGGCTGGTCGAGAGCCTCTATGACTGGATTCACCTCTCCCCCGTGCTACAGTGTGTGTGTGTGGTGACAGCTCGCGCGCTCGTTATAATCAGAAATATTCCGATCAAACTGAATACATCTTACATCAACAACACATGACAAGCAACACGTTGATAATAACAAATAATCAGAATACAAACACTGTTATGTTTACACGTGTTGTAAAACATGCAGGTCCAGCTGCAGTTTGGGGTGTGTGTGTGAAGCGGAGAGGGAGAGGGAGAGGGAGAGGGAGAGAGAAAGGAGGAGTGGTTTTTGGGCAATGAGACTATTTTAGGTGACTGATTTGTTGTACCACACAGAAAGTTATAAATATTTTGGACCAAGTTACATGTGTCCTCGTTCATTCACCGGCTGCAAGTAAAAGAGAAGGCAATTCACCACGAAACTAATATTATTTGGCCCTGGAGTAATAAGTTAAGATCCCCTGCTATCTCTACACAACAAAGAGACAGAGCAGGAAAGGTTTACATATGTAATATTTTTCCTAAGGCGATGTAAAGCAAAATACACAATGACACTCAATCAAACACATCTACAATGAAAAGGAACATGGTTACTTACTGACTTATTAACGCACAGCAATACCACATGAAGAAATGACAGACTTTGAAGGAATAATCAGTGTGAGGAGAGCTCCATTAGAGTGCACTGGGCAAGTCTGAACAAGTTCTGGCCACGCGTGCGCGGCACGCAGGTCTGTACAATTACGTAATTTATTGGCTTAAAGATATCTGCCTAATTTAGACATCGGATCGATAACAACAATCTTAAAAATAGCATTTATCGGCCGATAACGATATGGCCGCCGATACATCGTGCATTCCTAATTTTTACAGTTCAGTTTTAGCGATCTTCATGTTTACAATTGTGCTCCCTTTGCAGTGCACTTTGAAAACATTAATGTCATTTTGAACACAGCCTCAAGGAAAGTATAGGTAACCTATTATTTAAAAGCGGAATTTATGTTGTTTCTCTAAAGCTTGTGAAAACAAAAAGCATACGTTAATTCTTTTAATTTATAGTGCATGTCTATTTTCATGATGCATTTTAATTTACTTTAAAAAAGGTGCTTAAAAATAAAGAATAATGAGGTTTATCTCTCAATCTCACGCTGTAGATCCTCTGTTTAACGGTTTTCTTAATAGTGAAGCATTCAGTTTTTCTACCTATAAAGTCCGTCATTTAAATAGCAAATGCGCTATAGAGCGACACAACTGACTCTTAATAGGAATGGGAGATGAGACTCTGATTAGTTTATTTTCAAAACACACCTATAACTCAGTAAGTGAATAAGCTCAACCCTGTTAGACCAAGCACCACGGCGCAAAGTGGATTTTTCCATCCTTAAAAAAGCAAAAGTGGATTCTGACACACCCTAATGCATTTGCGCCCTGCACTTTGCACTTTGAGAATGGATCATCAAAAAAGAGCCCATATTTTTGAAAACGCTCTCCAAAAAGTGGATATTTTTGAAACACAGCATTAACTATGTAATGGAGGCTTTCAAAAAATAAGGTATTTTTCAGCCATGTGACCAATTCAGCTTAAAATGGTGGATGATGTTGTACATTTCTTGTTTTAGATGTTCTCTATGTTGACAGCATTTTTAAAGATTAATGCCAGTACATGCTCCAGATTGCTTTTCTTCAAAGGGACATGGAATGTTTATACTCAGAGCTGTTGTTTTGGCACGTCTTACAGTCTATATTCTCACTTGCATTTGCAAGTCCTGTTTTGTTCACATCAACAACTTCACCTCACTGTCGGTCCATTTAAAAATGTGGTGTTTTTCCACAACATGTTGCCTTTTTTCAAAGAGCAGGAAAGTAAATAAATGTGATGCAAGAAGCAGATGCTATTCATAAATAGTTTTTAGTCATCTCAGTGTGGATGACCAACTAGGAAATGATTGAAAACAATAGTATGGACACAAAGTGTTCTAAGATGAAAACACAGTTTTAAAATGTATCAGAATTAGTGTAGACATATAGTTCAAGCTACTTCAAGAATTCAGGCAAAACATCATGGGCATAGGAAGTTATCCAGAAGATAGTCTCTCTGAAGCAGGTGATAACATCAAAGAGCCACGGCAGGTTATGAAATGTAATATGAGTGACATATCAGCAGCGAATGATCTTCCTCCGAGTCACAACAGTGCTCACAGAAGTGAAGATTACTGAAAGCAGCTAATGCTAAGACGATCACATAAATCAAATGAAGAGAATTCTCTTATTTTAGACAGACAGATTTCTGAGGGTACAAAACATTTACAAAAGGTACCAGATATTTATTTGAAGTTCCACTGCTGGTGGCACCAGCATCTCAATAAAAGGTGCTGCACGTTTAATATTAATAACATTACACTATAAATTCAGTTGGCAATAATCACCTTGTGGCCAGTGCACAATTTTGAGTCTCAGCTTAAATCACAATAAAGGTTAAAAAAAATGGCAAAAACAAGTCTTTAAAGAGGACAGTTCACCCCTCCAAAAAAATAAATAAATAAATAAAATAAAAAAAAAATCTACCATCATTTAATTACCATTAAATTTATTTTCATTAATAAAAAAAAGATACATAATAACAATAACAGCATTGTCTTAATTTTTTTTATTTATGATAACCCTATGTGCATGGCAACCTCACTACTATTGTAAAACATAGTCTACCTTAAGAGTTACTCACATATAGATGTTTCTCATACCTAACTAAATGGTATAGCTTACCTACTGCAATAGCAGAAATAGTGCCATAAAAAGCAATAATTAAGTCGCAGTTGAGCCCTTCATCTCAATGTTGACCTTGGCAGTATGGATACTTTTGGTTGTTCGATAATAGCATGCCATTTATGGGTTATTCAAGAAGTCTTTTACCAATGAATGAAGAACGAAAAATAACTTTTTCATGGATAAATTGTAAATTTTATGCATGTCAACACTTTTGTTGTTTGTGTGTATTTGCACTGTAGTTTCCAACACTTGGAGGGCCAGTGTTTATCTCCAACCTTAATCAATCACACATGAACAAGCAAATCAAGGTCTGACTAAAATTTCATCCAGGTATGTTGAGGGAAGTTGGAGCTAAAATCTCAAGGGAAACAGGGGCTCTGTCCGAAATAGTCTACAACTCAGGTACTACATTTGAATTTGAATTTACAGCTTGACCATTATAAAAGTATGTTCTATATAGTAAGAATGTGAGTAGTAAGTAACTCGAACGTACTTCATCAGCCATTTTGTCATCATCACATGAACTACAGTTGCGCCAGTTGCGTTGCTTCACTCCAAATTCATGAATACTCATTGTGCATTATAGGATAGCGTAGCATCCGTCAAATTCACACTTCAGATTCTCGCAGGAAGTAGTCATCTGGGTACTTCTCGCACACTGATTTTTGAAATATATGAATTTGGACATACTACTCAGTTCACATGCTGGTTTTAGCGTACTATACAGTATGGAAGTATACGATTTCAATCGCAGCATGGCTCTCCAGGACCAAGTGACCCCTGCTCTGCTGCAGAGGATGTGATAATAAAAGTTATTTAATTTTGTGATTTAGCATTTTCTCTTTAGTTGTATGCATATTTTTGATATTTTGATATAAATTCAATTCTTAATGGTTTTAAAAATGATCTTTAAAACTCTTAAATGTGACATTATGATGTGCAGAAACCCTGCTATGCGTTTAAAAACTAAAATGTATTAGTTTAAATGGGCCCTAAGGTCATTATGACCAGATTGAGATCAGAATCTTTGTATTTTGTACTTATTAATTAAACTGACACCAGAGGGCTAACATGACTAAAGAAGACTGGTTAAGTTTCAAGGCCAAGCTCATGACACTCTTAGTTATGTAACAAGCCCTTTCATTCCCATCTGTTAAGAGTCATGCTGTTGTCATCTCCCTTCATGTGATTTGCCAGTTTGTCCACAATTCGCACTGTCTGTTCAGTCTAGTTTTAGATGGATGATTAAGCAACTTGCCTTTTTTGGCAAAATGACTTTCCAGAGCTGGGTCATTAAGTCAAATAGTTTCCACTAGGATGAATATTACTGCTAAAACTTCCAAAGTCATTATAGATTCTTCTAAATGTTCACCATCAAGCGGCCGCCTTCGTTTCTGACGATCCGTGGAACACGACGAAGACCCAAATAACTGCATGCCTTCAAACAGTCAGATCTCAAAGGATATTGTTTTATTCAAGAGCTATGATTGAAATATTTAGGCTGAATACTTGGTGTTTGATCTGAGATAGTATTACGTGCCACAAGCAATTCCGACGTTCCTTTTTAGCAATGCGGCTTTGATCACGGCTAATGAATGTTTGTGCGGAGGAGCTCACGATTCAAATGTAAAAGTTGGCCTACTCATAGAGGCCTTTTATTTATTTATTTTTTTTTTGCAATACACCAGGAAGCAAAATTAATAATGTCAGTTACATGTAACCTTGTATTAAAAGGCACTTAGGGATCGACCGTTTAGATAAAAGCATCAGCGCAATGACAAAGTTACCACAGATAAAGAAGAAAAACTCTTTTATATCTTAATTAAGAGGTAGGAAATCTCTCTTAACCTGTGCCTTTAATTAAGACAAAGACAATGAGGTGCGTGGAGACAGAGAAAGGGGTCAGCCATAAAAGGTTTAATTAAATAAAATGTCATTTGTACAGCACTGTGTTTGCACAAAGACTATCCTGGGGTGTTCTGAAGCATGCAAAAGATTTTTTTCTACACTATGAATAAATTAATTACATAGAGACCTTCAGCATAGAGGTTGAAAGGTCTCTTATCAGCACTTCAAACACTATAATCTGTCTATAATACATTGTGCTGTACATCTTGACAAGCTTTATCATATATCGAGGGTGTACTTAGCGGTCAAAGAAATTTCTGTTCAATGGTGAATCACCCAGGTGGATTTGAAGTAATGTGAGGTCTTGCTTGTTGTTTATAGATCTTTAAGTGTAGCACTGATATACCCAAGAGGGCCAGGCATACATGCATCAATGTGTTTTTTTTTTCAGAAAGTGATGACCTCAGTGGATGCAGAGTGTTTAGGCTCTATAGCATCAGCAAAGTGCATGGCAGAGATCACTCAAGGAGAAGAAGATATCAGCCGCTGTGCACTCTGCATGAACATCTTATGCTGGTTTAAATGGACATGCTGTCACTACTTTACTATTTTGAATCTGCATGAAAAATTAAAGAATGTTGTTTAAATTCATTTCTTATATAGTTATAGGTAGTAAATGTTGCAGCGGTTCAAACAAAGCGTCAGAATGAGGAAAGAAAGTGGCTATCCATGATTTAGGGTAATTTTTATTTTTTTTTAACCTCAGAATTTAATTACCTGTTGATCTACAGGGATATTCATCCAGTCTAAAAATGGTCTAAAAATGTGACTATACCAAGTGAGTGGTTGCGGTTGATTTTGTTTGTTTTTAGGGTCGATCCCTGAACTGATAATTAAAAACATAATAAACTGAAGTCTAAAAGTATTAAATAAATCATTTAAACATTTAAATATACATTTTAAATGAATTACACAAAATGATTTACTAACATTTGTGTGATTTCCTAATGTTTACTAATAATAATGGGTATTTGTGCCATTATTTAATGCCTAAAAATGAGGTTTTAAATGTTTGGTTTGACCTATAGTTTCTAAGAGAATAGTCCAAGCATGTTTAAGGCAAAGGATATATATATATATATACAGTTGAAGTCAGAAATATTAGCCCCCCTGAATTATTATCAACCCTGTTTATTTTTTTCCCCAATTTCTGTTTAATGGAGGGAAGATCGTTTCAAATAATAATTTTGTCCCAATTTTTTTTTTTTTTTAAATTCAAAACTGCTTTTACTCAAGTCAAAACAAAACAAATAAAACTGTTTCCAGAAGAAAAAAAATATTATCAGACATAGTGTGAAAATTCCCTTGCTCTTTTAATTACCATTTGGGAAATATTTTTAAAAGAATAAAAAAATCAAAAGGGGGCTAATAATTCTGACTTCAACTATATATATATATATATATATATATATATATATATATATATATATATATATATATATATATATATATATATATAAAAGTAAGTCTTATTTGTTTTGTTTTGACTAGAATAAAATTTGTTTTTAATTTTTTAAACACAATTTTAAGGACAAAATTATTAGCCCATTTAGGCTATATTGTTTTTGATAGTCTACAGAACAACCCATTATTATACAATAACTTGCCTAAATAGTGTGCAATCCAACACAGACTAATTGTGGATACATACCCCATGTACATTTCTAAAGATCTCAAATTATGTAGCAAGAGTTATGTCTGGCTGCATTTCATCTTTAAAATGAATGCTACAGGGCTGAAAACATGGTGAAAAGCTTTTTTTTTTCTAGATTGCTTCTGAAAACACTATTTGTTGGGTTTAGGGAAGGGTGTGTGTGGGTCATTCATTCAGTCAACAGTAAGTTTGCCTGGCTGGCTGAAGTTTATATCGCACCTTCTGGTAAATGTTTGTGAGAAAAAGACGGGCGAAAACAATTTGTAATCATCAAAAAGCGTACACAGCAGCCTCTGGTGGATTTGCAAAAATAAAAACTGCAAGCTGACGTACCTAAGTTTAAGTATTTCACTGTCCCTAGAAATGTAGACCGGAGTACAAATCCGCAATGAGCCTGGAATTGTTAGTATATCATCTGCAGAAATATCCATTCGCACTGGTGCTGCTTTGGATTACGCTCATGATCAAATTTGCCTTGTTTGGTTAATCTGTTGCTATGTTAATATATAAAAGTAAATAGAAAACAACTAATTTGCTTATTTAATTCACAATAAATACACCAAATACAATTTTTTTGAACAATTATTTAACTCTAAATAACAAATACAGAGCAAATAACAGCAAAGAAGTTGGGTTTTAGAAGCCAGATCTAGTGAGTGCCTCATTGATGCAGGAAGTCAAACGTTGCCTGATCTGATGTGTCACAATTTCTGCTGTAACAGTGAGACTGTAGGGTCAGAATTTGGCATAAACAACATGAAAGCATGTATCCATCAAGCTTTGTTAAATCAGTTCTGGCTGCTGGTTGTGTAATGGTGTGGGGACATTTTCATGGCAATTTTTGTGTCTCTTATTTCCAGTTAAACATTGTCACAGCCCACAGTCTACACAGCCGAGTACTGCTGCTGACCATATCAATGCCTTAATAGAGTGACTAGCGTGAGCCCATCTTATGAAGAATTCTTCCAGCAGGATAACACAACATGTCACATAATAAAAAATAAATAAATGAAAAATTGATAGTTATACCAAAAAAATAACATTGATGCAGCCTAAATCATGGAATATATTATGTTGCCTACAACGCTCTTCATCTGTGCTGAATAGAAAAATCCTTTTCTGCATGAATACACACCATAATGAAGCAAGTAAATTTACTGAAGGATATCATATCTATGAAATAGATTTCTCAGTGCAATTTTACAAACAAATGCTCCTTTTCGATGTTCTTGATTTTACACAAATGGCACAAGTACCCACTGAATCGTTCTCACTGCGAATAAGGTTTCATATTATTTCCTCCCAGGCCTTGAGTTAACATGAGTTAAAACAAATGAACTTACTGAATATTCTGTCTAATTCAACTGGAAGAAATGTATTGATGTAGTGGTGCTGATGGCCTCTCAGGTAAAGCATTGAAAGTAGACCATGAACCGATGAAACTGAAATTAAATACGTTGAATAACTTCATATTGAAAAGGCAGATCTCCATTGAAAATGACCTTAAAATGTATGACATTACCCTGATGACTGATCATAGGTCACATGATTCTTTTGAAATCTGTGCTATAGTTTTATGTTTTAGCTATGAATGCAGGCCACACAAGTAGTGTGAACACAATCCAGAAAGAAATGTCAAACAGAGAGCCATTCTGAGCTTCGCAGAAAAGCCATTTATAGACTACGTCCTGACAGCTACTATCTATATTCGTAAGCATACAGCGAAAAGACTTGAAGATTTCATTTTTTTCGCCCTTTATGTGCTGCTGATTATACATGAAATGCACATGTATAAGTTATAATCAGTCACACTCTATGATCCCTAATGTGCCTGAAACCGTCTAGTGATTTTGCAAGCCCTGCTAATTTTCTGGTAACAATTTCATTGCATCAACTTTAATAAGGGTAAGAGGCTAATAGCATAAATCTGCATATACACTCATATATAATGAGCCAATAAAGTTAGACACCCTGAGTCACTGGCACATTGACCGTGCACCCATAAGCAAAATCACAGATGTCTAGAGTTGGATAATATATAAGCTGAAATCAACTGGCTCATTCTGAAAACTTACCACTATTTACATTTCTGGAGAGCACAAAATATGTCCCAGGAGGTTTTTTTTTTTTTTTTTTTTTTTTTTTTGCAGTTTTTGTTTTCACAATTCCATCAGAGGCCACTGTATATGCTTTTTCATATCTCAAATTTCTCTGTGCGCCATGTGCGTCTGCTGTTCTTGCATAAATCCACGAGAGGGTGCTGTCGACTGAATGACTGACTGATTGACTGAACCTACTGACTGAACTGATTGACTGATCCTCCTTCCCTAAACCCAACAAATAGTGTTTTCAAAAGCACCGAAAGCACCAGAATTACCACATTCTCACCCTGCTATTTACTTGTTTATTTTATTTTTTGGCTTTTGTTTTTGTCTTACCCAATTTCTGGAATTGTTCTTCACCAGACTCCGTCATCCCTGTCATCATGACAAATAACCCATTAATAGATGAATGATGTGGATGGGATGGATAGATGCATGAATGGATGGATGGACAAATACATGGATAGATAGTTGGTGAAAAATAGATTAATACATATCTGGATAGAAAGATGGATGAAGGGACAAATATAAGTGCACAGACAGACATACCATGCATAGATGGATGGACAGATAGGCTGTAGATGCATATAGGGACAAATAAGCTTTTCACGGATGACTGGATGGAGAGAGGAATGGGTGGATGGAAAGGTAGATGGTTTATAGATGCCTTAATGGATCAATATGTTGTATGGACTGATAAATGGGGATAAAAACTGTGATGGATCAATGGTCAGGAACACAAATGGATGACCATCGGATGGATGGAAGAACAGATAGATAAAGGCGTTGATATACAATCAAGCCCTCACCTGAATTTTACCACACTTTCGGATCATACCAAGTTCTCATCTTGTTATTTACTTGTCTATTTTTTTTTTCTTGCCTTTTTTTTCTTACCCGCTTTCAGGAACCGTTCAGACTCGAATCCTGTCGTCATGGTAAACTCCTCTCATTGTCTCAAATCCACCAATGTATATGGTGAACTAACTGAACAAGTTGGTAACTGCAGGAAAGCCGTCCATAAGGAGGTTAGCTGTCAGCTAATAAAAGCGAAAAAGAACAGCATTGAAGATGAAATGCAGCCATATGTACTTCTGGCTACAAAATTTGTGATCTCCAGAAATGTATATAGAGCTTCGTTTTCAAAACGAGACTGTTGGCTGAAATGGTCAATGGACTGTCAAATGAGGATCTGATATTATGTGAGAGTATTCAAACTAGTTGACAATTCTGAACAAGTGCAAAGACATTTTTTGTCACTCATTATTTTTACTTTAAAAATTATTAAATAAAAATACATCAATAATCATATACTAATAAGCCAATGACACATGAAAACAGAAACCAAGTGTAATGCAGGCTTTAAAGATAGGCTGCAGTAAATACTGTAAAGTACACAGGCAATATTACATACTGTAAGTGTTGGCTCAAAATAAACAGATTTAACTATATTCTAATATTTTTATACAGAAAGAGCATCATAAAAAAGCAGAACTCTATGCTTGGGATAACTTGACATCAGCCACAAAGCATTACTTGAGCCAAGGAGCATTTACGCCGAATTTAGGGCATGGCAGAGCAGCGCTAACACTGTTATGCAGAATCATATTCATCCCTGCTTGTAATGCACTGTGTTCAGTCCAGTGAGGGAGGATGAATTCATTACAGCTCCTATATCAATCTGACAGGCCTCAGCTGAGTCAACTGGAAGAGATCTCTCTCCAAATGCCCATAAACACCTTTACCTCAAAGCTCAAGCAGGGAGTTCATAATGATAGATAGAGCAGACATGCAGATGGATAGAAGGACAAAAAAGCAGACAGATGGACACTTGTTTGATGAGCTGATAACCAAATGGAAGGATAGAGTGATGCATGGAAGGATGGAAGAAGGACCAGAAAGACAGATTGATGTTCATGCACAAATGGACAGTGACCTAAGGATAGATGGATGAATGGGCGGATAGTGTGTGCTGTATGTATGGATAAACGGATGCAAATAGATTAAAAATGTATGGATTTATACAGTAGATGGATGGATGGATGGATGGATGGATGGATGGATATATGGATGGAAGGACGGACAGAAAGGCAGACAGATACACAAAGAGGGGCAAATAACCCATTAATGGATGGGATGGATGGCGTAGATCAGGGGTCACCAAACTTGTTCCTGGAGGGCCGGTGTCCTGCAGATTCTACCTCCAACCTTAAATCAAACACACCTGAACAAGCTAATCAAGGTATACTTAAAACATCCAGGCAGGTGTGTTGAGGCAAGTTGGAGCTAAACCCTGCAGGGACACTGGCCTTCCAGGACCGAGATTGGTGACCCCTAACGTAGATGAATGGATGGATGGATGGATGGCCAAATACATGGATAGATATTTGGTGCAAATTGATAAATATCTGGATAGAAAGATGGATGAACGGACGAATATAAGAGCACAGACAGACATACCATGGATGGGTGGATGGACAGATAGGCTGCAGATTACCATCAGGACGAATAACCTTTTAATGGATGAATGGATGGGAAGATGAATGGGTGGGAGGAAAGGTAGATTTATAGATGCATTAATGGATCAATCTGTTGTATGGACTGATAAATGGGGATAAAAACTGTGATGGATCAATGGACAGGAACAAAAACTAATGGATGATGGATGAACATTGGATAGATGGAAGAGCAGATAGATAAAGGGGTTGATATACAATCAAGCAGGTAGATGAGCAGCCAAAGAAATTGGTGGATGGATGATGGGTCACGTAATAGTGGGTTACCAGTAGGCAGTATAGTTCAGTATAACACGGTACGGTACACAATTAATTCTGTCTCTACTGTCAGACATGACACACAATGATACACAATGCACACAATGAATTGTGAAACTTTTGTAAGGATATAGCACAACAGTACAGCACCAAAAGGGTGGAGATAGACTGCAAAATACTGGCTTGTTTACAAAGAATCTTGTCCTACAAGGTAATAGACAACACAGAAAGCACCATTTTAAATACACAGCTGAAACACGACACTGAAGTAATACAATGAGTATGTTTACATAGACCATCTTAATACAATTATAATAAGATTTTGACAACATTTTACCTAATGTAAATGCAATACTTGGACCTAAATAATGTGACATAGCTCATAATTACAGTAAGCATAATTGTATGAAATATACGTGGTGTATGTTTATTTATTTAAAGTATTCAGGCATGTAAACACCCTAAATGCATTATTTCTATTCTAAACAAAGGGCACATGTGTCCGTGAGGGTACAGCCATCTGTAAATGCGCTTTCATAGCAATTATCCGCTCCAGTGGTCAGGTGCACGAAGGGAAAACTTATCTGTAATTATTTGGTGACTAACAAGTTCACTCAGATCTTTGAATGATATTTGTGACATTCTGAAACGTTCAATCCACTAATAAACACAACTCGCTTCCATTGTTTGCTTCCTTATTCACAAACAGAAAGTAGACCAGTGCGCAGACCAACTCAGCTGAAGTGGCATGTCTATGCCACCTATAAAGCACAGAATACTGCCAAATGAATATGTTTTGTATTAGATGGAAATAAAAATAAATAAATAAAAACATTGGTCAGAAACGTACACTCTCAGGCAGCGCCCAAACTCAGTAGGTACTGCATTTGAATTTAAGCGTACTACTTGGCCGTTCGAAAAGTACGTTCTGTACAGTATGAATGTAAGAAGTATGAATGGAATTCGGATGTACTTCATCCGCCATTTTGTAATGGTCATGTTTCCTACCTGCGTCAATTGCATGGCTTTACTCCCATTCATAAATTCTCCCGCGAGGCATCATGGGATAGTGCAGCATGCATAGGATACTCACTTCAAAATCTTGTTGCAATTTGTTACAGCAACCTGAATCACGAACAAACTGCCATGTTTATTATCGCCTTTTGGACTATTATGAACTCGTATTGACAGAATTACTCTCTAACAGAGTTTACATGTGCTGCTGAAGATTAAAGACAGAGATGAGAGGTTTGCACTGACTGTGGGCTACATTGCAAGTTGTTTGTGAAACTAAGTAAGGACTAAATGTATGCTGTGTGTAGTTTTTCTGTAGTTGGTAACATATCGGCGACTGAAGGGGTTGTATGTGTTCATATATGCTGCATTTATGTATATTATATAATTGCAGACTTTACAGTAAGCTATTTTGCACTGTCATTAATCTGCAGTCATAATCAAATCATGTTCATAGAAAAGTAAGAAGTAGTTATGTGTATAAAGCATCTGCTTTGTGAGAAGTGCTTCTCATATGATATGTCAACGACCTGTACAGCTTTACTGTAGACATTTATTCGAGCGAGAATGACGTTGTGGCGAGGGGGCTTGGCCGAGAGCCGTGGGAACGGAGTAAGACCACCGCGTAAGTGGATACACCTGCGGTGCGCACATGCCTCGGATCCCACGGAAGGAGCTCTGGACCATAAAAGGAGGAACTATGGCAGAGGAAGCCGAGAGAGGACCGGGCCCGGACATATTTTACTTTTGCTTTCAGTTTGACAGCAGTCTCCATGAGAAGCTGCCGTCCGTTTGTTTTGGTTTAGACGGCCGTCTCTGTGAGGAGCTGCCGTCCCTGTTATTAATAAATATTTTAAAACTACATCGGTTCTCCGCCTCCTTCCCAGCGGCCAAAGGGCTGTGAACTTTATTACAGTGGTGCCGAAGCCCGGGAGAAGGAGGGATGCATTGTCCAGATGCCCTCGCCTCTGAGAGAGGGGGCGAGTGTTTGGGAGTTAACCAGAGTGGGGGAGAAACCCGTTCGTCTGCCCAGAGTGCCGAGGCGGCCTGAGGCTGGCGAGGAAAGGATCTGCCTGCTGCCGTCTCCCAGCATGGGGAGGAGCAGGGGAAGCGGGGCTCACCACCGTAAGGGAAAGTGCTGAAGGGAGCCAACCCACAGAACCCGGGGGAGTTGCCGTGATCCGCCATGATGCCAGAGCCCGCATCCATCCACCGAAGCGGGAGCGGAGCAGGAGAACAGAGATGCCGCCAGCCAGGAGAACCGCCGCCGGACGACAGAAGACGGGTGGATAGATTCCTCCACAGGGCTCCCAGCATGTCGTCGCATCTCTCAGCTGGTGGAGGACTGAGTGGCAGCTTGTCTGGAGAACCGAACCCCAATTTTTTTTTTTTCTTTTTCCTCTCTCCCCTTTCCCGGTCTACTCTGTCTTTCCTCCTTTTTTTTTCCATCTCCTGTTCTCTCGGCCCATCTCATATAGGTCTCGCGGGTGCTGTGGCGCCAAACCACGGGGTGCCCCCGGCCTGTGATGGGAGATGGGGGTATGTGGCGAGGGGGCATGGCCGAGAGCCGTGGAAACGGAGTAAGGCCACTGCGTAAGTGGATACACCTGCGGTGCGCACCTGGCTCGGATCCCACGGAAGGAGCTCTGGACCATAAAAAGAGGAACTATGGCAGAGGAAGCCGAGAGAGGACCGGGTCCGGACATATTTTACTTTTGCTTTCAGTTTTCAGTCTCCGTGAGGAGCTGCCGTTCCTGTTATTAATAAATATTTTAAAACTACGTCGGTTCTCCGCCTCCTTCTTCCCGGCGGCCAAAGGGCCGTGAACTTTATTACAGACGTCGACTGAAACTTTCTGTCGTACACCACGCCCACCAAAAGGGTACCCTTAAAAGTGGAAGCGCAAGCCTGATAAAGGTGCCCCGTACCAACCCAAACTATACTATGCTGTACTACTCAGTGAAAACGAGCCATAAGAGTACTGTTGGCAGTGAAAACACAAGCCTGGTAAGGGTTGCCTGTACTGGTTAACTGATTGCCTCATAGGATGAACCCTGTTGCTGTTTAAATTAAGTAGCTAATGCATGATCCGTGCATCTTGGTTATTTATTTTTTTGTTTTAGATAAATAATTTAGTATAAAATATACAAAGTTATGTTTTTGTATGTCATATCTTAACAAGAAACATTTCTGTATGGCCATCTTGTCCAAGACTCCATGGAAGAAGAAATTGTTGTTAATCTCAATGGGACCTTCCTTGAAATTTAAAGAAAATAATACTAAAATTGTACTATACTGTACCGCTCAGTGGAAATCAGCTATAATATTTCTCCCTACACCATGTTATTCATGAAATAACCAGCCATCCAGTACTTCCTCAACAGTCAAAACCAGTCAAACATGTTACAATTCTGACATCAGCCCACATCATTAGACAACCTAGACATGAACAGATGAAATTTATAGAACCCACTCAAGTGATATAGACTTTCTGGGAGCAACTGCCTTTATAAAAGTGGATCTACTCAGCATTTAGACCAGTACCACCCAAACTGATTAGAATGATGCATGTACGGTTGCATCCTGCCAGTGGATCGATGCTTCTGATTGGCTGAGATTGGAATAAACGCTAGTCTAGCAGGAATACTCGTAGTTTAAAGAGGGAAGAAACAGCACTGCAGAATTAAACCGCTTACATCCACATTCCTACACACAAACTGATTCGCACCACAGAACATACAGAGAGAGAGGCAAAACAATACACTGTGTGAGTGAACAGAGAAAACACGCAACAACCTTCACAGCTGAAATCATCAGCGGCACTCATCCAAGCTAATGCAGTGCAGGACTCATAATCACACACTTCCCTTTAGTGAGGGAGGGACGGTAAACACATTTGTGGCCCCCACGCACGCTGGCAGATGGAGAAAGTGGGTGAGCTGGGTCTGAGTGGGTGATGGCCTAAAGACTCAGCACAGAACAGGAAACTGAGGCTGCCCAATGACGAGTCTCTGGTTCATCACTATGCAGCATGTGTGGTACAACATCATTACAGGACGACCAGACACTACCAGATGGACACTTCAGGCCACTGCTGTATCCTAAATCAAAACGATACTATGTTGTTTCAGTAGACACTGCCTTTCATTGTATGGACAAAAAAAATTAATCATTTCTTAAAATATTTATAAATTAAAGTAAAAAATTTAAGTTGCATAGAAGAAAGTCATATTAGATTGGAATGACATGAGAATAAGCCCAGCAGGCACAGGGCATCAAAATGACATCAGATTGACCTTATGGCCTAAAGTAGTGGGATGTTGCATTTTGTTTGGGAATAAAAATCCGGTTGACGTCAGAACAAATTGTCAGACTGACGTCAATGTCCAACATCGGACAGACATTGCATTTTGGTAACTTTCCAACCTAAAAACAACAAAATATCAACGTCTAATGATTTTATAGATTGTCGTTGTGTGGACGTTGCCAATGACGTCTATCAGACATTGGATTTTGGCTGCCCGACCTGATGAATAAATGTCAGTATTTGACATCAGTACGACGTTGGTTTAAGATGTTGTCACAACATTGGATTTTGGTCACTTTCCAACACAACTTAAAATCAACCAATTATCAACGTCATTTGACATTGTTATTGGACGTCAAAATGACATTGTCATTAGATGCTGTCGACTTAAATCTAAAATAATAGTAATATCTTTTGACGTTGTGTCTGGAATAATGATCAAAATTATATATTTTTTAATTGATTTTTTGTCATGAGTTAAACATGGGGACAGGTCTTTATTCAATGTGTTCACAGCATACTGTTCCGTTGGTGCCTACAATATCATACAGACCTTTGTTCATTAGATGGTTATAGAATAAAAGAGTTGTGGAGGGAAAAAAAATTTAAAATTTGGAGCAGCTGATTGTTTCAAACAAGTTTCCCATTAGAACAAATGAATGCAAAAGCGATGTAACACTTTAGCTGACTTATTAGCCTTCTATTATTAAGATAATAAAGAAATGTTGAAGAGAGTTCATCCAAAAATCTGTCATCATAAATTCACATGTCTGTTTCATAGCAGTTCGATTTTTTTATTTTCTGTTGAGCAGAAAATATATACTGAAGAATGTTGGAAACCTGTACCCACTGACTTGGGTACCCAAAAAATAAGTAAAAATGACTATGGATGTCAATGCTTACAGGTTTCCAACATTCTTCAAAATGTTTTCTTTTGTGTCCAACATTACAAAAAAATTGTTTAAAAGAAGGGTAGGTAAATTATGAGAGAATTATTCAGCTAATAGTCTTAGCGAATTGTTTGTCAATAGCATCAATTATACATTCAAATATAGTGTTACTGTAAATTCTCTATTCAATTTATGATTCTATGTAAGTGTTAATGTACAATACATGCTGTTGATGGTTATCTCAGTATACAAACTAAACGTAGTATCTTACATCTCAAGAGCAGTTTGGAAGAAAAAAATAAAATTTGGACTAGCTGATTGTTTCAAACAGTGTCCAATTAGAACAAATGAATGCAAAAACTCTGTAAATCTGTAAGTTGAACAATTCACATTATAAACGACTGGCTTATTAAATGCCTATAAATAAGATATTAAGGAGATAGTTCACCCAAAAATTTAAATTCTGTCATAATAAACTCACGTCTCTGTTCCATAGCAGTTCAGACATTTTTCTTTCTGTTGAGCAGAAAACATTTACTGAAAAATGTTGGAAACTTGTACTTACTGACTTCCATAAATCAAATACTATTGATGTCAATGCTTACAGGGAGTCAACATTCTTCAAAATATCTTATTTCGTGTTCAACATTACAAAAACTTGTTTGGAGAAGGGTGAGTAAATTTAACTATAGTCTTAGTAAATGGTTTGACAAATAGCATGAATTGTATATTAAAATACAGTGTTACTGTAAACTTTATTTCTGTTCAGTTTATGGTTCTATGTAAGTATTAATGCATATACTGTTGGTAGTTATCACAGTATATTAACTCTAAACGCAATATCTTACATTACTCTGAAGGACTTTGTTTTTGCAAGAACAACAAGCTGGATGTACAGTGCTCAGCATATTTAAGTCTCTCATTTGAAATAATATTTTCTATAGGATATAGGATATTACAATATTTGTGCATATACATTAGATTAGCCAGTACTGATGCCAAATCTAGAGCTAATCTAACAAAATAACTAATGATAATGGTCCAAAAATGAGCAGCTCAAATTTATATGCTAGGGAAAAATATTAAATCAAAAAATTAAAAACAACAAAAATCAAGAGAAAATTTGTTGAAATTTAGATTATAATATTTATTTGCATTTTTTTTCATTAATAAAATGTATTATCTTTCTATTTCTAAAGATGTTTGGTGACTAAAATGTTATTTTAATTAATAAATAAATTAAAAAAAAAATATATATATATATATATATGTTTATTAAATCTATTTGTTCAAATCCCCCAAAATATATTACCTATTTTCACAAAAAAAAAAAAAAAATGTTCATTTTCACAATGGTGTGGACTCCTAGCCACTGTCATATCCTAGCCACTGTATATTAGCGCTTATTACTCCATATATCTGCTATATTGAATACTGAACAGAAAAAAAAATTAATAAAAAATTGGCTCGTGGAAAACAAGTTGTTGTCCACAAGCAGATGGATATTAAAAAGATACAGAACACTATTTTGGGGGAATAAAAAAATTATTGACTTATTATGTGGATATCTTTCTAGACAAAAAACGTAAAATTCTTTCCTCTTTGTTATTTTATTGTCAATAACATGTACCAATATTGTCCTGCAAAGCTGATAAACACAACAACATTAAAGTATTTTTTACATTTATTCAGTATTTTTTGTTCTTCAATAAATTAAACAACTAAAACAAGAGACTCAAGCACTCACCAACTGTGTTTGCCTGTAACAAAAAAGAGTGAATCTATATGACATAGTTAAATTATTTAATAATAAAACTGGAATGTTTTCACTTACTTTCCTTCGGCTAAGTCCTTGCTTTATCAGGGGAAGCCACAGAGCAATGAACCACCTTGACATATTTCATTAGCTCATAACTTGCAATTCTATAAAGAAAAACTATCTACCAAGCAAATAGCTCTGACTTCGGTAATCTGGATGAGCCTGTGTTTTTAGTTTTAACCCATTTGTTATCAGGTCATAACAAACCGCTTAATGTTGTAACTCAGAATCGAGCATTCCAGAGATTCGCCTCATAAACACTCTTACCCACCTATTATTCCCCTCTTGGGACTGTCATCAATTTGTAACCATTTATATGTGGACTACTCTAATGTGTCACAACCATTTCTGAGTTCCCTAAAAACCCTTTAGTGAATGGTTAATAAAAAAATAAAAAATAAAAACATGTGAAAATCATTATACAAAATGTTGGAACCTTTTCATTATAACAATAGTTTTGTGCAATAAAAAAGTTCCATGGATGTTAAAGGTTTTTCATATAACCATCAATGCCAACAAAGCACTCGTATTTTTGATTATGTTAGCTTCTGATTCTGATCTGTTAGATTCTGTTTGAATCTGTTAGCTCATTTAAATATGTTTAATTCCATTAAACATGACCACATGGTACCTTGGAAGGCAGACTGAAGCAGATCTCTTACAAGGTGTCTTCATTCAAAAACACAGCCTGTTAATGCACATGACTTTCTGGGCAATAAAACAGCGAAGCAGCTTCCTTCACTTCTGGAAGCAGCCCAGACGTCTGAAACCAAATGGAATTAAAGTGGCTACATACATGACCTTGCCATGAAATCCAAAGGAAGGTGGGTAGATATATCTGTAATCAGTTCTTTTATAGCTGACAGTATGTTGGCAGAATTATTGGACTTCTCATACTAAAATGAAATTAGTTTACATATTATCAAGATAAAACCATCAACAATAATCACCCTAGTCTCTAGGTTATGGCATTTACAAAGACAAATTGCTAAAATACAAATTAAAAAGCTTCTCAGTACTTCTAAATAGTCCATCAAATGAAAATATGGAGTAAACAAGAATGAACTGTTTCGCAGAAAGAAAAATTAAGTACCACGATTAGCTACGATATGGATTTTTGGCCCTCCTGTTGTAGCTTCCTCTTGAACCGTGAAAATCCAGGAACCAAAAGCAAATGCATTCTGTAACGCAACATGGGAATGGAAAGAAAAAAGGGGTGAGGGATGAGGGGGTGGAAAGATGAGGTAATTGAGAGAAAGCATGTAAACAAACATAGAGAGTGAGGATGGAGGGTGAAAATTAATTTCACATCTAGGTCCACCGAGCTGTCGATAGTGATCAAAGCCTGCTGGGTGAGATGGTGCATTGGGGGTTTCAGCTATAGTACAGTGGAGGTTGGATGTGGTCTGACTTCTCTCAATTGCTCAAAAAGGATTGTTCGCCTAATAAAATGTATCTATACACCTTCATGTGAAAGGAAAATATTATAGCTTTTGACATTCATTGTACAGACATTTGTTTTAGTCATATTGGCTTAATTTTTTCCATTTAGTCCATGTAGGTATGGATAGAATTTTAAATATAGGTAAACTGTCCCTTTAAAAGTTCATAAAGAGATAGTTCACCCAAAAAATAAAAAATTCATAATTTTCTCACCCTTTACTTGTTTTAAACCTTTTGGGTTTCTTTGTTCTGTTGAACACAAAGGAAGATATTTTGAAAAAAGCGGGAAACCTGTAACCATTGACTCTTATAATAATACTGTATGACTGTGCTATTATAAAAGTCAGTGGTTACAGGTTTTCAGCTTTCTTTAATATATATATGATGTGCATATACATTATATTAGTCAGCCAAATCTGGAGCCTATCTGACAAAATAACTTGGATAACGGTCCAAAAACTAGCACACCCAAATTTATATATGAAAAATTATTAAGTACAGATTTAAAAAAAAAAAGAGGAAAAATCAAGAGAAGCAAAACGTTGGTTGAAATTTTGCAGTGTTTTTTTTTTTTTTTTGGGAGTATTTTGCTTGAATTTATCTGTATTACCTTTCAATTTCTTAATATGTTTGGTGACTAAAATATTATTTGAATAAATATATTGGTTTAATAAATCTCTTTTGTTTAAATGCACTAAAATACATTGCTTATATTTACTGAGAAATTGATAAAAATATTCATTTTCAAATTAGGGTGTACTCAATTATGTTTAGCATTGTATGGAAACTCCATTGACGTTGATAACACCTTTTTTGGTATCACTTTAGTTAAATGGTCCCTAATGCACATTTAGTTAACTAGAATATATATTGCAAGTACATGCCAACTAATTCTCTGTTAATTTTTAGTAGACTGTGTACTTAATATCTGCTGACAATGCTCAACCAACAGACTATAAGAAGCTTTGCAAGTACATGTCAGAAACGTACACTACCTAACAAGAACCCCAATATAACAGTCTACATATACTCTAATGATAATTAGTTGGGATGTAGTTCCAATGTAACTTAAAATCAACAAAATATGTTAACAATTAAAATAAAGTAATAATTTTGGACCTCATATATACGTTCAAATGTCTTGTAATAACCCCCAATAACACTTCAGGAGTTTTTCAAAAAGTTTTATTAATGAGTGTCCCATAAGAGCTAAAAGCAAGTGATTATATGTGTGCCTTTTATAGAACTAAATATAAATACTAGTCATTACAGTTTTTCTCAGTCGCTTAGGTGCATTTCTCACAACACTATTTACATTTGCACAACAGTTAATGCATTTCTCAAAGCAATTAGTCATTTGTGCACATCCTAGTAGCAGTTTCTCATTCCTTCTAACAAATTGCAAATGCTTTTGGACATGCATCAATTGCTTTTATTCAACTCTCTGTTTTATAACATTATCATTTGCTTATGTCATGTCAGTCAAAATAAAATAAACTTGTGATTGCTGAATAGTCATTCCATATAAAACTAATAGTCCTCATTTCATTACTTGAGTCATTACATGCAAACATGTTGAACTAGTTGTCAAAATCTGTCAAGCAAATTTTATAAAAAATTCTCACTCTCCAGAAATGTATACGATGGTACATTTTCACAATGAGCCTGTGTTGCATATTACGACTATACCAATACTAATAATAGCTGATTATTGATATGTACCCCTATATACATTTCTAGAGATAGTGAAAAAATTATTTTACTCTTTTTTTCCTGAATAAGTATTCTAAGTTGAACAATTTTATGTATGATTTACAGACCTATGTATGCTGTAGGTTAAGTTCCAGTATGTACTGCACTATTGTTAACAGTTGTGCACAGCTCGACCCAAAGGAAGTTTTTGTTTGTTGTAAATAAGGGTGTGTTTACTCTTTTGCACAATGCTGTAAACACATTAGAGATGCAAAGAGCATATGCAAAGAGTAAAAATGTGAAACATACATATTCAGTGTCTTGTACTCAGAGACTCTACCTCACTAAATGCAGTGATGTCTAACTTTACTGTAGTTTTCAAATGGCTGTGCAAATAGTATATATAGTGGTCTTGAGCATTTTCAGGAAGTGTCACCAAAATCTGACTTTTGCATTGGAAAAAATGTACTAAGTAAACTGTCATAATGAAAACATGGCAAAACCATATGACTATCTTGTTTATAAACAATGGAGTTAGGACTTTTCATCTTGGTGACACTGACACTTTCATTCACAAGAATTCTTGCTTTTGAGGAATGAGCTTTCCATTTTGAGCAAGTGACACGCTTTTGCAGATTATCAATCACATTTTGCAGTTTGTACTAATTGTTTTAGGAAATGCATCAACTATTGTGCAGATGTAAATATTGTTGTGAGAAATGCACCAAAGCCACTGAGAAAAATTGTAAATGATATTGGAATTTAACTATGGTACACCCTTCTCAGTAAGGGTAGAAAAAAAGTTTGATAGAACTCTCATTAGTTTCACTTTCTTGTTAGTTACACTTCATGTAAACAGTCAGGTTTGACTGCATGAACAACCATAAAGTAAGATAACAGGTAATACTACCAACTCAAGCTGATTATTGATATGTACCCCTATATACATTTCTAGAGATTGTGAAATACCTCCTAGGTGGTACGCTTTTTAGTAAATTTTGTTTTCGCATATCTACTGTGTACGCTTTCAGGTCAGTTTCCCCACCAACCCCTTTCCTAAACCCAACCGACAGTGTTTTAAAAAAAAAAAAAAAAAGAAAACCCCTTGTGGCCACCTGATTTTTACCACGTTTTCAGATCTTACCATGTTCTCACCCTGTTTTTTGCCTTTTGTTTTACCTACTTTCTAGAACCGTTCTTTGCCAGACTTAACCCCCCTTGTCACGGTCAACTCCTCTTTGCATTTCAAGTCTGCCGACATACATGACAAGCTACTGGGCAAACTGGTAACAGTGGAAAAGCCATCTACACAGAGGTAAGCAATCAGCTGGCGAAATGAAACAGAAGTTGATGGTGGCATCATACCGCCCCAAAATGCAGCAACATGTATGGTTGGCTATATAATTCTCACTCTCCAGTAATGTATACGATGGTACATTTTCACATTGAGCCTGTGTTGCATATTACGACTATACCAATACTAATAATAGCTTTATTTTAAATAAGAAAGAAAGAAAGAAAGAAAGAAAGAAAGAAAGTAAGAAAGAAAGAAAGAAAGAAAGAAAGAAAGAAAGAAAGAAAGAAAGAAAGAAAGAAAGAAAGAAAGAAAGAAAGAAAGCTTCTTAAATTGAATACGTTTCATGATCTTTGTTTTTTTTCAAAGTGCAGTGATTTTGGATCTCAAATAAACAATTTCTAGTGTGTCAAAACAAAACTCCACAGACTATACTGTATATGTTTATAGACAGACAAACAGACAGACAGACAGACAGACATAGATGATAGATAGATAGATAGATAGATAGATAGATAGATAGATAGATAGAGAGAGAGAGAGAGAGAGAGAGAGATAGATAGATAGATAGATAGATGATAGATGATAGATAGATAGATAGATAGATAGATAGATAGAGAGAGAGAGAGAGAGAGAGAGAGAGAGATAGATGATAGATAGATAGATAGATAGATGATAGATAGATAGATAGATAGATAGATAGATAGATAGATAGATAGATAGATAGATAGATAGATAGATAGATAGATAGATAGATAGATAGATAGATAGATAGATAGATAGATAGATAGATAGATAGATTAACCGAGCTTGATCTGCAAGCTTACCTGATGATGACATACATGACCAAGCAGTTTCCCACCAGTCCCACCACGCAGACAATCATGTACACCACAGCTATAGTGATCTTAAAGCCTTTGGGGAAGAAGCTGTCACTCTCATTGAAGGTGCTGAAGTTGTTCTGGAACAGTGACTCGTTGTACAGATGGAAGTGTCTGGGGTCAGTAAAGCCGATGGAATCATTTGGGAACTCCATGAGTATAGCTACAAAAAACAACAACAACAACAGCAAGCCAGAAATGCTGAGTGAAGCATATTCTCCATGCTGTCTAAGTCACATGAAAACAAGCATGGGGAGACCGTTCTCCTCTGTTCTCAATTCTGCTTACTTAATCAGTATAATAATAACTCACCAAGAGTTGTATAAACTACTGAAAATGATACGCAGCAGTGCAAAAGATTAAAAAACCACTTTAAAATTGTCAATTTTGATTTAATTGGAGATACACTGGTTTGAGAAGAATGTTATTGTTTGTTTTATCATGTAAAGAACTAAAATAAACAAATAAATAAATAAAATATTTTTTGAATTAATTAATGTGAATTTGTTATGATTGTTTTTTAATTAAATATATAATAATAATATAAATAAATATATGACATTTTAGTCAAATATAAATCATAAATCTAAAGAAAGTAAGACTTTTTTAAATGGTCTCTAAATTGTATATCTTCGAAGATGAACTAGGTTCAATTTCAGAATGTAAATAAAATGTTACATTTTTACTATAAAAATTTTTCTTCTTTCAATTGCTAATCAAGTTGGCTTCCTAATCCTAATATTTAACTGTAATACTAATAACTGAATAGCTGTCTAATAAACCTGTCACTGTTTATTATGAATATTGTTGGCTCTTTGACTTATTGCTGTTGTCCCCCTTTTCTAACCAGCTTGGAGAAAAGCACCAACTATTAATAAATTCATATGTGAAAAATGCAGTTTTAAAACCGCATTAATACTAAAAAACTTCAAATCAAAGTAAGCCTAGTTTATCCAATAGCAGGCAGCCATTTTGTGGTCATGTGACATGACAACAATACACTATTACAACTTTTTATGAAAATAAAGATTGTGACCACATTAAACAAAATGCACTGTTAGTTCAAATGAAGTTATCCCATAAATAAACTTCTTGAAATGCATGAATTTAACACAGAAAGCATGATATGAAAAAGCACATTTACTTTCTGAAAACAAACATGAACACAAATAAGACTTTTGTATTCCCCGTTTTCATTTCGGTCAGCATTATTCGGCATTGACCCACGTTGATTTCGCTACAGCTGATGAGGTACAGCGAATACGCGAGGCGCATAGCAAACCGTCTACTGTACTGTCAACAGTTTGCGCATGAAATGCATCACACAGTTTGGCTTCACAGAAAAACAACCTGTACATGCGAATTTCCCGGAAACCTCCACACCGGACCGGACAAAAGTATGCAACCGTTTGTATCACATTGCTTTAGGAGGGTTGAAACATACATACCGCTGTTTAAAGAAATCCCGGCTGGTCGCTTATTCGTCCGGCTCTGTAGGATTCTTCGGTCCGCTATTCTTTCTGTTTCGAGCAGCCTGTTTCCAACAGCACACAGATATTCACATTGCTGTGTATCTCAGGCAAAAGAGAAACATGTTTTTTTTTTTTTTTTTTTGGTAACTGAGAGAACGCAGTGGGAGGGGGAGGTGCGTAGAAGCACTTGCTTGTTGTTTGCGAATCTTCAGCAGCGACTTACATCTCCACTAGGTTTCCTTCAGTCTCTCTCTCTTTCTCTCTCTCTCTCTCTCCCCCTCTCTCTCTCTCCCGCTCTCCTGGCACGCGCTATAACCCAAACGCTGATTACGCAGGGTGGCGCGCGCATGCAGGTGTCAGTGGCACGCGCGCGCGCTCGTCGGAACAGGTGTCTGTATCGGAGAGCCAATGTAACTGTATTTTTAAATTTTACTGCAATGTGACCTTTAAAAATGTGTAAACCCTACATTTACATTTTGGCCATTTTTTTTTTTAGATTTTACATTCTCAACATTGTATATTATACTTAAAATATTTAAAAAGGCTGTTAAACAGAATTGGCATATCATTTAATAGAAGAAAAAAAACTGAAAATGTATTATAATATCGTCACCTTAGAATTGTAAGGTTCTATCTGACATTTTTATTAAAATAGAGTTATTGACATATTTTTATTAGATGACAACGTATTTACATTATGGGATGTTTTTTATAAATTGTTTACATTTTAAGATCTTTTATTTAAAAAAACAAATGTTACACACATACTGTTTGCTATGGAATGCAAAAACTTTGAAGCTCAATATCTCAAAATCATTCAGAAAGCAAATAGAACCTTATAATTCCAAGGTGACGATATATTTAGGAATGCACAAATTAAATTTGTGTAAATTGCTATAAAAATATTTTAAAATGACAAAAATACACAACAAATGTTATGATCAGTGAATATAACTATAGGTGACGTGGTGCGCTGTGGGTAGCGCTTGTTGCCCCACAGCAAAAAGGTCGCTGGTTTGAACCTTGGCAGGATCAATTGGTATTTCTGTGTGGAGTTTGCCTATTGCCCATGTTTGCATGTTCTGGTTTCCCCCACAAGTCCAAAGACAGGTATAGGTGAATTGTGTAAGCTAAATTGACTGTAGTGTAAGTTAAAAATTAGTGTGTATCATGTTTCCCAGTGATAGGTTGCAGCTGGAAGGGTATATATATATATATATATATATATATATATATATATATATATATATATATATATATATATATATATATATATATATATACATTTTCTTGTCGGCTTAGTCCCTTAATCTGGGGACACCACAGCGGAGTGAACCGCCAACTTATCCAGCACGTTTTTTTGCAGCGGATGCCATGTGAAATTTTCTTCTAAAATTATAATTTTTCTTCAGCTCTTATGTCTGCATTCAGTAATTTTACCATTTTGGCAAAGAAAAAGGTGATTTTAATTTATTTAAATTTGAAATAATTGACTATAAACATAAGAGGCAGAAAAAAAAACTCTCATTGTAGAAGAAAATTGTAGATGGCACTTTGCATTTGAACTCGTCATGCGTTTTACTCCTGTTTTTATTTGTACCATTTATTTGCATATCGACACAATAACAACTTAATTTTTAATGCACAATACATTTAAGGTCTGTCACAAGCACCCTGTAATTCTGGCAATCACAGCTGCCTTTTTTTCAAACCATAAATTTGATTATGAACTTAGAAATAGTGAAAATACTGTAGGAAATGCAAAAGATGACTAAAATGAGGAACATGAACCAGTTGCTGCACATATATTCATGATGAATGCATTTTCAAATACATTCTAATCTACAATCTTAGGTCATGTCAGTGTTATGCATCATGTTTCACTTTTATAAGGCACACACTTGAAAGTAAATGTGCCTCTATGCTCAAGCTCATATATGCAAGCCTCCTTTGTCAGAACTGCAACAGATTTCAACTGCACGGTGCAACAGATTTCATGGATAAGTCATTAATGTCGTCTGAATTATTTGCAGGATGCGTCTACAGTCTGCATGCAGATTTGTTTCCTCAGCCGTGTGACAGAATTTTAAAGTGCACAAATGCTTTCTCAGCTGAATGTCAGTGTGTGCTGCTTTTAAATGTTTCACCACTCAGACTTGAATGCGAGTAGAAATGGGAGTGTTGGCTACAGGGGGAGCTCATGTTCAGGTATCAATGCACCGGCGATAAATCACAGTGTTGTTACTTTGACAGCATGTCGCACTCATCAGTCACATGAGCCCTGGTTAATTCTTGTTTTTATATATAAATACATGCCTAAAGGAAGTATGTGCTGTAGGCTCGGAGTACTTGGTGCATTAATGTGGATTCATTAACATTTCGCTCCATGAATTTTTTTGCACTCCCAAGCAGTTTCTTGCACTTTGGGCTAAGTTGAGTTAAAGGAATATGCAAAGTGTTATATATTAATAGAGAAGCATGGGTAGGAGAGCAGTGAAATGTCACGATTTGGCTTTATTTCCTGCTGTGCCGCTGGAAACCTGTTTACTGTGTGTCAGGCTGGCCACTGTCCTTGGTGCTGAAACCAAGAAAAGAGAAACAGACGAGCTCTGAATTCTTCACACAACATCAGGCAAAAAGCTGAGGGATAAAAACAGAAGTGCAGATCACACTATAGGGCAGACCAGGGCACACTGTTACACAGGACTAAGGAAATCTCAAAGGCTTTGAGGGAAATGTTTATTCTAGCAATGGATTTCTATGCTTGTTTAGCTTGATTATTGTCTACTTTTGCTAACATTAAGGATCGATTAGTTAATTAATGGGGTTATTATAAACATTTAGAATAGCAGTTTGATATATATGTTGATATTAAAACCATTATATATATTTTTGTAATTGTGTAGTAAATAGGTTTTGTATCCTCCCAAAGGGTTTGTTTGCGAAAACCACCTGCCAGATTTACAGTTGAAGTCAGAATTATTAGCCCCCTGAATTATTTGCACCCCTGTTTATTTTTTTCCCCAATTTCTGTTTAATGGAGAGAAGATTGTTTCAGCACATTTCAGCACATTATCTTTGCCATGATGACAGTAAATAATATTTTACTTGATATTTTTCAAGACACTTCTATACAGCTCAAAGTGACATTTAAAGGCTTAACTAGGTTAATAAGGTGAACTAGGCAGGTTAGGGTAATTAGGCAAGTTATTCTATAAAGATGGTTTGTTCTGTAGACTATCGAAATAAATATTAGCTTAAAGGGACTAATATTTTTGTCCCAAAAATAGTTTTTAAAAAATTCAAAACTGCTTTTATTTTAGCCGAAATAAAACAAATAAGACTTTCTCCAGAAGAAAAAATATTATCAGACATATTGTGAAAATTTCCTTGCTTTGTCAAACATCATTTGGGAAATATTAAAAAAGAAAAAAAATCAAAAGGGGGCTAATAATTCTGACTTCAACTGTACCTTAGACATATTTTTCAGTAACTGATTACACATGTTTCTAGCAGTTTCTAGCAAGTAACAGGTTCAAAGTAGATAATTCAGAGGACAAGAGATTCATTGATTAATATATATTTTTTTTTTTAGCTTTTTCCCTATATTAATCAGGGGTCGCCACAAAGAAATTAACTGCCAAATTATCCAGCATATGTTTTCCACAGCGGATGCCCTTCCAGCCACAACCCAGCACTGGGAAACACCTATACACTCTTGCGTTCACATACATACACCACGGCCAATTTAGCTTATTCAATTCACCTACCACATGTCTTTGTACTTGTGGGGGAAACCGGAGCACCTGGAGGAAACCCACGCTAACACAGCGAGAACTTGCAAACTCCACACGGAAGTGCCAACTGATCAAACCAGCAATCTTCTTGCTGTGAGGTGATCTTGCTACCCACTGCACCACCGTGTTGCCATGTTTTTTTTTTTGTTTTTTTTTTACTGGTGATCCAACACATACAAAACAATACAAATCCACCAAGTATAGTAGAACACAGCAACATTATTACAGTGTTATGAATACTGAAGCCTATATTCAAGCACGATGGCAGTAAGTGTATTTGGATATACATTGTTTACCGTAGGCATTGACAATAGTTAAAACCAAAAGTAACGCATAATAATGTTACAGCTGACCAATGATTGTAAAGTATTCCAGAGAGCCATGTAAAACCATAAAGCTAAATGCATTAGTTAGCAATAACCAACAATGAAAAAACAGGTTCTTGAAAAATGAGTGCCTGTGGCAAAAGTTTTACCAAATTTTGTTCTTTTCAATGTGTTTCATACGAGTTTTAATATCATATGTTTAATGAGAGACAAAAAAAGGCATCTGTTTTGGAGAAAATCCTAAGACCAATGTGACTGTGTATTGCAAATGTTATGAAATCAAATGCCTTAGTTTAAATTGTACTAAAATGTAAATGTTTGATGTCAATTGGAAATAAAATCCACCGATACTGTATGAAAATGCCATTTTGTATTGTTTTAACCTGGGTTTGGACTCTTCTGTTGAACAATTCTTTATGAAACTTGTACTAGAGTGCCTTGTGTAATTTCAAAGATTTACCAGAGTAACTACTGTCCAAGTTTATTACATTTAAAAATGAAAGCATATCATGCAAACGCTAAAATATTAGTAGCATTGCACTATGGTAAAATGTTTCTTAGCTGAAATGTCGCCTCACAGCAAGAAGGTTGCTGGGTCGCTGGTTTCTGTGTGGAGTTTGCATGTTCTCCCTGCATTCGCGTGGGTTTCCTCCGGGTGCTCCGGTTTCCCCCACAGTCCAAAGACATGCAGTACAGGTGAATTGGGTAGGCTAAATTGCCCGTAGTGTATGAGTGTGTGTGTGTGTGTGTGTGTGTGTGTATGAATGTGTGTGTGGATACCTATAACTAGTGGCATCAAAGGGTCAAAAGGATGCACAGCCTACATCATATTTTTAGAATGAAAATATAATTTATAATGTCTCATAATGTGGATTTCTAACGTGTCATTTCACTATATGATTGACATCATCATAAAATATTACTGAAAAGAGCCACAGCTGCTCATCCCCTAATGTGTTAAGTTGAACCTGAGGAGACAGAGGCGAAAGCTAGGAGCTCAAAACTGGAGATGATTGCTGCTTCCATTGTTTAAAAAAAGGTCAATTACTAGTATTTCCATTTCAGCAGTTTCTACAGTATTGATATTTTTTAATTTTTCATATTTTTCAGTTATCATATACATGTAAACTATGTGACATTAGTTCAGACTGCTATTGCTGACAAGGTACCAGTTATCGTATAGAATAATCTCATTCTACATTGTACATCGCAACGTAACCAAGCCATTATTCAAACAGCAGCTACAAATTAAACATTTAAGAAATCTTTTATGTCTAAAGTGGAAGAGGCATCAGCTTTTTTGCTTTTTTACATAAATTATTTTGCTGGTTTTAAGAAAAAAATATTAATTCAAAGTTTTGACATTATTTTTTAAAACAGGATTATTTTTAACTTGTCTAGAAAATGCTTTGTGATTTACACATTTTTTGATATTTGGACTAAACAAGATTAAAACTCAAAGTTAGAAAAGTGTTTTTTTTTGTATGTAAATAAGTAAATATGTAAATAACAAACCTTTTTAACACAGACAATGAAAAGAGCAGAAGGATGAATTTTTGTTATTGGCTGGTTGGGTGAAAATTATGCTGATGTGTCTTCAGCTTTGAATTTGTATCCTAAATTAAACCAAAAAAGTATTTAAAATTATTATTATTATTTATTTTCATTTTTACTGCTTTAATAATTTTTTTTGATGTTTTTGAATGATGTTTGCTAAAATAATCATATGTGATGTTTTAAAAAAATAATAATAAAATATGTACATAAATGGTGTGACAACTGGTCTTTCTCTCATTTTTAAATGGACAGTTCACCCCAAAAAATAAAAATGTACTCACTTTTTACTCCAGATACCAGATCTTTAAGCAACCTAGGCTCTTTCTGAAAATGTAATGCAATATAAAATTTCTGGAGAGCGCCAAATACGTCACAGGAGCTATATATATATATATATATATATATATATATATATATATATATATATATATATATATATATATATATATATATATATATATATATTTATTTATTTATTTATTATTTTTTTTTTTATTATTTTTTTTTTTGCAGTTTTTGCTTTTGCAAATCCACCAGAGGCAGCTGTGTATGCTTTTTCAGATCTCAATTTTTTTCTTGCGAGTGCCATTGGCGCTTGCTGTTCTTACGTAAATCCACCAGAGGCCGCTGTCCCCCCTCCTTCCCTAAACCCAACCAAAAGTGTTTTCAAAGGCACAGATTGACCCACCCACCGACTTCCCTAAACCAATCCAGAAAAGGAAAAGCCCTCACCTGATTTTTACCACGTTTTCAGATTTTACCATGTATTTACTTGGATTCTGTTTTTGTCGAACCCACTTTTTGGAACTGTTCTTTACTGGACTCGAACCCCATTGTCGTGATCCACTCCGCTCTGCCTCTCAAGTCCGCCAATGCACATGGCGAGCTACCAGACAAACTGGTTGCAGTGGAAAAAGCTGTCCATACAGAGGTAAGCGGTCAGCTGGTGAGCGTGAAAAAGAACAGCATCATACTGCCCTGTAGTGTTCATTTTACAGATGAAAAGCAGTCATACATTTGTCAGGCTATATAATTCGCATTCTCCAGAAATGTATACAGGGCTACGTTTTCAGAATGAGCCTATGTTGACTTAATGACTTATTCAGGTAAACACAAAAGAAGATTTTTTGAAGAAAGCTAAAAACCTGTAACTTTGACTTGCATATATAGGAAAAACTAACACCATGGAAGTCAATAATTACAGATTTCCAGCTTTTTTAAAAATATTTTATTTTCTGTGCAACAGTAGCAAGAAAGATAATCAGGTCTGAAATAAATAAAGGATGAGAAAATGATGACAGAAATTTCATTTTTGGGTGAACTATCCCTTTAAGCTTGCGCAAGCAACCCAAACTGTATTCCAGCAGCGATACTACACACGTTATTTGACTCTCAGCTGATTAAACCTGTTAGATGTGAAATATCCTGATTTGCTTATTCAAGCCAGGAAATTAGCAGCCTGTTTTGCTTGGATTCATATCATCTTATATGTAGCGAATCTGTTTGCATTAGAAATGTCACTCTGAGAAGAATAATGTGAAAATGTTGCGGCATCCAAATGCTAATGAAACCCTCGCCTCGCTGTGTTGTAAAAAGCTGGCAGGATCAGACGGATGCTGATGTAATCTCTGATGTCATGTACTATTACATATCAGCTTTGCCCTCTCTAATGTACACATCTGAATCATGCCCAGTAAATGCAGTAAAGATTCAGCTAATAGGTTTCAGATAAGCTCTATGTACTTTTTTAGCTTTTACAACATCCTAATCAATAAATTAATTTATATCCAGCTGACTCAGGGTTTATTATTATTCAGCAGCCACATTTATTATTAATATTATTATTATTATTAATAATAATAATAATACTTTTTACATGGGCGGTGTTGGGTGAACAAAAGGTGATGGAGCAGAAATGAGAGATAGAGAGCAAAGCTGTGGGGGAAGGATGACTGATAACAGTAATGGCTGCAGGCGACATGCTGACAACAGAAAATGACCAATAATGGATGAGAAGAAATGGCGCAGGTTAAGTGCTATAACACAGTGTTAAAACAGGGTGCAAAGACACTGAAAAATGGAGGAAGAAGGGAAAACAACTAAGGGTTGCCGAGAGAGTAATGGTGCACAGATCCAATGCCTCATTCAAACGACTCAAACGCTTTGAAATTGCAAAAGGAAAAGCGTCTTTCAGAGATGTGTCACTGCTTTCTTGGTTACCGCTTTTGTAAAGACGCGAGTGTGCTCTGGGGAGTTTGGAGGAGGTATTGTTTGCTCTTTTTCTTCAGCAAGTCAACATGAAACATGATGTGATGATACATGTGATGTGTTAAGTGAAAGAGCGCTATTGATGTGATTGTAAGAAAATAAAACGTTTTTTTTTAATAGTGTTTATCTCACACAGAAGGAAATGGGATGCACACACTTTAAAAGTTTGGCTAATAGTGGTAAGCTGGTAATTATTTTAGACCTAAAGTAATAAAATAACATATATACATACAGTTGAATTCAGAATGATTAGCCCCCCTGAATTTTTGGCACCCCTGTTTAATTTTATCTCCAAATTCTGTTTAACAGAGAGATGTTTTTCAGCACATTTCTAAATATAATAATTTTGATAACTCATCTCTAATAACTGATTTATTTTATCTTTGCCATGATGACAGTAAATAATATTTTACAAGATATTTTTCTAGACACTTCTATACAGATTAAAGTGACATTTAAAGGCTTAAACAGGTTAATTAGGTTAACTAGGCAGGTTAGGGTAAATAAGCAAGTTATTGTATAACGATGGATTGTTCTGTAGACTCTCGAGAAAAACATAGCTGAAAGGGGCTAATAATTTTGTCCCTAAAATGTTTTTTTTTTTTTTTTTTATAAAAGCTTATTTTATTCTAGCTGAAATAAAACAAATGATACTGTACTTTCTCCTGGAAAAAACAAACAAACATGATCAGACATATTGTGAAAATTTCCTTGCTATGTTAAACATAATTTAGGAAATATAAAAAAATAAACCTGTCCAACTGCTTTTTTACGCAAGTTTCTTATCAGCCAGTCACATGGGAGGAACTCCCGTCATAACCACAGTGTACCCATCTTCTGATGGTCTCTTTCAGCAGGATAACGTGCCATGTCATAAATGATCTGAGACATTTTTTTTTTTCTATATAACATATTAAACATGACAATGAGTTCACTGCACTCAAATGGCCTCCACAGTCATCAGTGCTCAATCCAATAGAGCACCTTGGGGATGTGGTAGAATGGGAGATTTGCATCATGGATGTGCAGCTGACTGCAGAAACTGCGTGATGCTTTCATGTCAATATGGACCAAAATCTCTGAGGAATATCTCCAGTACCTTGATGAATCTATGCCACGAAGGATTAAGGCATTTCTGAAGGCAAAAGGAGGTCCAACCTGGTACCTAATAAAGTGGCCCGTGAATGTATATATGTTATGATAATATATAATATACATTATTTTTATTCATTCATTCATTTTCTTGTCGGCTTAGTCCCTTTATTAATCTGGGGTCGCCACAGCGGAATGAACCGCCAACTTATCCAGAAAGTTTTTATGCAGCGGATGCCCTTCCAGCTGCAACCCATTTTTGGGAATCATCCACACACACATTCACACATAAACTCATGCACTACGGACAATTTAGCCTACCCAATTCACCTGTACCGCATGTCTTTGTACTGTGACCTTCTTGCTGTGAGGCGACAGCACTACCTACTGTGCCACTGCCCCGCCCCACACATTACTTTTGGTGTTTTTTCATGTATTCTTTAATTAAATCTAAACACACTGAGAACTATTTCTATGTCAACATTAAATATGTATTTTTTTATTTCAATTACTAAGTATTGATTTTAACATTAGTAATAAATTTATATTCAAATATACATGTAACAAAAATACAAAAAGGAGGAAAAAAGCAATAACATTTTAATAATAAACCCACATAGCCTACAAAGAACTGAAGAAACCGAGCGATCTGAACACAAATGGAGCAATCAAGGAGAACCAAAACATGCGAGTTCTAATTAACAACCAAAGAGACTATTAAAGGAACTAATGAGTAGACATGGAAACACATTTTCAGTGTAAAACAGAAACAAAACCTACCAGGAATGACATAAATCTTATTTTTCAAGTTACTTTACAAAAAATAAAATAAAAATAAAATACCAGTGAATATACAGCAGGGCAGGAAACAAATCCTCTGGTTTCCATTTCACAATGCTCTGAAATTATTATCTGAATAATAATACTACAAGCATGTGGCGTTATTACATTGTAATGAAAGTGTACAAATAATAATGTGTACCTATCAATTGTTCATGATAACAGTATAGGCACATGCATTAGCACAAGTAAAATGCCTTTAAATAGTCTAAGACCACTATTCCCCAAATCCTTCATTACAATAATATGGTTTAAAACTGAAGGACATGCTCAGGAATGAATATGTGGGTGTTTGGGTCAGCATTTTCAGGTTATTAGTGGGAATAAGAGGTGGGATGATGTTGTGGACAGCCTATGGAGACAAAACATGTGTAATAACTAGTGAAATGATGGAATACAGATGGAGCATTATCACCTCCAACCTTAGAGGTCCCTTGAAATGCATATTATTTGATGTGTGACGTAATGCAATGAGCACATCAAATAGCTCCTCCCCTTTTAAAATTAGCCAATAGCATATCACAGCTCTGCCATTCAGCATCACTGAGCTCAAGTGTACAGACTCATGACAGGCACAATCTATAATAGCCATGCTGAGTGTGTCAGTTGTTTCTACGCATTAAAAGGATTACAATAAATGTGGGAGAGTTCAGATCAACACTGTGCTGCATGCTGCTGGTTATTATTTTCTTTGATTTGAAAATGTTTAGGCAAAAGCATCGAGTGAATGCTCAGTCACACATGAGCCAGTGATCAACTTCTGTTGGAGATTTAGTGTTTTGGCACCCTTCAGACAGAAGTATGAGGTGGCATCATAAACATCAATCATACATAATGTCTGAAGTTAAAAAGGATAGTTTTGAATACGTTTAAATGTGAATGTTTTCACTGCACTGGAGTATGTTAGCTTTTTAGAAAACCCTAAATACAGTTTATACTTATGTTAAGTGGATGCAGTAGGTACCCTAAATGCCATACCAAAGTCTAGAAAACACAAGTTATGCCAACAGTATAGTTTTGAATAAAGAAAAATGCAGCCGTCACTATGGGTAGGCCAGCCCAGTCCAATAGACCGATTACCATGTTTGTAAACATTCAGGATTGCAGGGAGGTGGCAGAAAAAAAACGGAAGGGAATTTACAGCGAGGGAATGACATCTGATGTGGTACAGAGTTTGTTGTTGTCTTAGAAATAAGATATACTGATTACACATTATATATATATATATATATATATATATATATATATATATATATATATATATATATATTAGGGGTGTCACGATTTCGATTTTTAATCAAAATCGATCGAAATTTATGCTCAATTTCGATTATCGAATCAAAAAATAGAATCGTCGATGCTGCCACGCCCCCATGTCACGTCAGCTTGGCTTGCCAAGCGGGAAAAAAACAGGCTTGTTGAAGTGCTTGTTAAACTGCAGAAGCAGGAGACCTGACGACAGAACTTAAACCCTCTCCTTTTTCAATGAAGTCGCCGGTGTGTAAGCATTTTGGATTTCCAGTGAGTTATGTTGACAACGTTCGTGTTGTCGACAAAAAAAAAACACAGTTTTGCAAGCTCTGCTATGTACGCATTACGTACGGTTCGTCCGATAGACAACACCGGCATCGCGATCCTCCGCCCGCCCCCGTTGCAAATCCGCTAGCGAAAAGTACACACTCAGGCCCTGTTTACACTGTCTTTGTTTTTAAATGACATTTTAGAACAACAACAATTTGACATCCACAGTTGCGTGTAGCATTTCTGAGCAGCCCTCCTTCCTCTCTACCTCTGAAAATGCACATCACGTGACCACACAGACACAGACGCACATACAGCCATGCGCCCTAGACAGCAGGTCCAGGCAGTCAGAGGACTGCTTCAATCTTTTACTCACTTGTTCTTTGTCATTTTAGCGAACACCTCAGATACTGTTGGCTGGTTCCTGTTGGTTGTGCCTCTTTTTTACCGACGCCATTATAATGACACAGATTACTGCCTATTCCTGCAGAAAAAACTGATTGACAGGTGGTAATTATGTGTGTAGCTTGCCTTTATTCATTTACTGTATGATTTGTTTATGGGTAAAACAAAGACCATGCAGGTCAGGTAGTTTAAATGGTAGGCTACAAATAATTAATTAATAATTAATTGGTCATTAATTAATTAATTATTCATAATCGAAAATCGAATCGAATCGTGCCTTCAGAATCGAAAATGTAATCGAATCGAGAATTTGGAGGATCGTGACACCCTTAATATTTATATATATATATATATATATATATATATATATATATATATATATATATATATATATATATATATATATATTTACATAATTCTTTCAGCGTATTATAACAACTCGTCACCCAGACATAAGCACAGTGATTCGGCAAAATTAACGTTAAAGTGAGCGGCGTTCATCTGGCAGGTCCATTTGCGATAGCACCCTCCCAATGGATATTGGATGAGATGAAATGACCAAGCATCCAGCCCGAAACATACAGTCTCATTGAAGCTCCAAGTGATTTTACAAGAGAGAAGTTAAAGGCCTACAAGTCTTTGGATGCCAACAATTTTGTTCTGTGTGGCCGTGTGCAAAAAAACAATGTTCTATGTTTACCAGATTCAACACTATGTAGTGCTAAAAACTGAGGTTCTGCCTAGCCAAAGACAAGGAAAGAAGACTGTTCAAGGCCTGGGTAATTAATCATCAACAAGCAAAGTGACTGCATTCTGACAGCGAACTGCACCTGCCCAGCAGGGTGTGTGAACTTACACGTGGAGGTAAAGTTGGTTTTATATTCGCACATTCGGATTGTCGCCTTAATCAGTAACGAAGACAATGCCCCCCACGTGGTACGGTTGTCAAACCCCTCCCCCACACACTAGCGTGATTTCCGCGACCGTCAACCCTGCGTTTAATTATGGTTGGAACTACACTGTGCAAAGTTGCGGCCCTCCAGGAACTGAATTTGACACCTGTGATCTAAGCCTTCAAGCAACCTATTCTTCCTACTTTAATAACAATGCCTTTGATGAAATCTCATAACAGCAGCTAAACAATCTCTTTAGTCTATTCAGATCTATGAACTGATACAGTTTCAGGATTCACTTCATGGATGACTGCCTAATTAACAAAGCCTTTCGATCTCTTTTATCTCATTTATTCAGCAAGCGCTGATAGATTATGCTACTGATAGGAGAGTAATTGCAGGCTCAGACGCGGAAATCATAATATATGCTTATTTTTCTTTCACATGCAGATGCAAATGCTGCTTGTTCCTCAAGAGTACTGGCAAGACATAAAAGAAGAGAACTATTTTTTTAGAAGCTCTGGTCAATTTAATTTGTTGATTTTAATTAGCATGTGTATTTCTACACTAAATGATGTTTGTGAAGCTTCTGAATTGTGGTGCACTAAATCCCATTTCTGACTAAAACAAATAAAATAAACAAACAAACAAACAAATAAATAAATAAATAAATAAATAAATAAAAACTTAATTGTGACTCATGACCTAACATATTGCAGTTTTAAGTTAAATCTTACAATTTCAAGGTCACATGTGAGTTTTAAGGGGTCATAATCTGAGAGATCAACTTTTGCTTAAGATTTTGATATGAATAAGTGGTTTATTAAACTAAAAGAATACCCTGTTTCAGTTTCAGATTGGAAATCTTGTTATGGAAATAAAAGCTTTTATTGATACCAAACAGAGAAAACAGCAGATCCTGAAATGTTCCATCTATGACATCACAGGTATGTACAACACCACCTCCACTGAAGAATATCAATACCTGTGTTACATAACCAGCGATCGCTTTCCAGAGATCGCTGGTTCTCACACGAACACTATGGACTGCACTTCCGCCTTCCTCTGGACTACATAGACATACATGCTCTTCGGTCACACTCACACATGCTCACTCATCAAGACTAATTACATTCTCACCAGCTGAGCTTTGTCAGAGACTGATTACTCACCCTACATAAACCACTCATTTACTCATCCAGTTTACAGAGTCTTGTTAGCTGTATCAGTAGCATTACAAAGCGTTTTCCCTGTCTTGTTTCCCGTGTTTAGACCTTAGGCATGTTTACCCGTGTTCTCCTGTTTAGCCACCTGCCTTATGACCAATTGCTTGTTATTCGACTACGATTCTGGACTGCCTTTATATATCTGTTTGTACCTGTTTGATCATTGCTTGCCTGACGCTGAATAAACCTGCATTATGGATCTTACCTCCAGTTGTCTCTGTCACTCCAACTCGTCGTTACAACCTGAGTCTGTAGCTCTGCTCACTGATTTGCGCTTGACTTGGTCAGATCAAGCCACAGAGGAGCAAAAATCATACTGGACTGGATGTGTATAAACACACATAAAGTTACATGTACATAGTCAAAATGCTAATCAATCATAGCAGTGGGTGTTTACTTTACCAAGCCATCAGTGCGTACCACCCATAAAATTTGCACATTTTCTCAGACAACCATAAAACCAGGGTAGAAAAAAAACTTATTAGTTAGAGATTTAGATTTTTTAAAGTAAAAACCATTCAAACATCATAGGTTAAATAGAATAAAATGATTAAAAAAAACTAGTTTGTGACCTATTTACAGTAAATCTAACATTGGCTCATTTTGAAACTGTAGCCCTATATATATTTCTGGAGATCACGGATTGTGTAGCCAGAGGAACGTACAGTATGGCTGCATTTCATCTTTAAAATGAACACTAGGGTGGTATGATGCCGTTCCTTTACACGCTTACCAGCTGACCGCTTATCACCGTATGGACGGCTTTTCCACTGCTACCAGTTTGTCCAGTGGCATTGAAGGATTTGAGACGCAGAGCGGAGTTGACTGTGAGAACGAGGAACAAGTCCAGTGAAGAACATGTCCAGAAAGCAGGTAAAACAAAAACAAAAGCCAGATAATAAAATAAACAAGAGTGAGAATGTGGTAAAATCTAAAAAAAGACTTCTTTAAAAAAATCAGGCTGCTGCAAAGGCTTTCCTTTTTTTAGGATTGAACACTGTCAGATGGGATTGGGGAAAGGAGGTGAGTAGGATTATCGGTCGGTTGGTTGGTCAGTCAGTCAGTCAGTCAACAGCAGGCTCTGTTAGATTTACGCAAGAAGAGAGAGAGAAATTTGAAATCTCAAAAGTGTACACAGCGGCATCTGTCAAAACTGCAAAAAAATAAAAATAAAAATAATAATAATAATAATTAAAACGCTCCTGGGATGTATTCGGTGCTCTCCAGAAATGTATATAGGGGTACATAATCAGAATAAGCCTGGATTGTTTAAATCTCCAATACACATTTGGATTTACATCTTGCAACTCTGAGTTTACACCTCTTAGCTCTGAATTCACATCTGTTTACATCTCACAACTCTCAGATTGTCTCATAATTTTCAAAGTTCCTGTGTGGAGCTGCAGTAGGTGCCAGAGGCTGGGGAATGCTGGACGTCCATCGTGGAGAACTGCAGGTGTGAGTAGGTCACCAGCGGGTGTTCAGGCTGGCCCACATGAACCTTGAGGGGACTTGTCTGTCGCTCTGGTCTTTCAGGAAATTGTAAGATGAGGTCTTAGATTTGTGATATATAAACAAAAGTTCCAAGTGCACATTTCACAAGATGAGTTTACATTTACAATTAAGATCATGTCACACAATTCTGTACATGATTTTGTACAATTAAACTGACAATTGCAAAAAATAAACTTGGGATTTTGAGAAGTAGATTCAGCACTATGACGGAGTCACAAGCCTTGTTTTTATTCGGAGCTTTCATTAATAAAGACAATATTTTCTTTTTAAAAACCTTTGCCATTAATACTGTGTTCACATGTTGACCTTAATCTTTGCATATGAGCGGGCACAGCCATTTGAATCTTTTTGGCTTAAGACTTCTATTCTCATTCACTTCCATCAATTTTTAGCTAAAAACATCTTGCTGTGCTGTTTGATGTTGCAAACTGATATTTCTGTATTGTACTATTCTGCTTCGTCTGTATAGTCATGCAAACACTTGTTTGTAGAGCAAGTAGTTTGGCTGTTTTCTGCAGTTTATTATTCCTAGCAATTTCTCCCATAGACAGCTGAATCAGACAGTCTAAAACAATCGCAAAAATGAGTGTGTTTCCACATTGAAGAATAAGGTGAACAGGGGGTCTTACCCTAAATTAGCACAATACTGTACATGCATGTCAAGGCAAGCATTCAGCCGTTTTGACACCTGTATGCCATACACTAATTTCCCAGCAGTCTAGAGATTTTTGACTATGCATGTCTATATATATTCAACAAAAACACTTTCTTGAACAATGTTCAAGAAAGTGTTACATCCTGAGGGAAACCCCACAGACATATAACACACACACATACCGTAAAGCCTATTGATCAAAGCCAAGTGTGTATGAAGAATGATGTAGAAAAATGAGGAGAATGGATCGGTTTGACACTGACTGAGCAAGACAGAGGGAGTCAGACTGTATTTCCTTGAACTGCCCATTAAAGTCCACAGTTCAGAGAAAGCCAGCATGAGATCAAATCCATTTATATTTAATTACACGTAACAGACAAAAGAAATGGAAGTACAGAGAGACTGAAAAGATTGAGAGAGACAAATCATTACAAGTCTATTACCAGTGTTTCCTCACAAATTATGTGCTTATTGATTTTTACCTTCGTTTAAAGAGAACGATGTTGTATTGGGGATCAGACAAGTAAACAAATGAATGGTTTCCAAAAATAATTAATATTCAGAAAAACTCCTAAATTAGAGTTTTAAAAAAGAAAACGTTGAAAGATTGAAGCAATTGGCATAATGAATAACTTCTAAATAATTAGAACTAAACATTAAATTTCACTACGGCAATCAAAGCATAAGATCTTCCTTATTTATACACACACATATATATATATATATATATATATATATATATATATATATATATATATATATATATATATATATATATATATATATATATATATATATATATATATATATATACATACATACATACATACATACATACATACATACATACACACACACACACACATATATATATATATATAAATATATATATATATATATATATATATATATATATATATATATATATATATATATATATATATTTTTTTTTTTTTTTTTTTTTTTTTATTGTAGCCAGTGAATGTGTCGAGTTTAAGTGAAAAATGTACGTGGGCTTATCAGACATTCATCATCATGCAGAATATTTTCAAACGCTAGTAAGTATTACCTAGAACTGAAATAATTGTCCAAAGCTTTTACTTTACTTCTGTATGAAATTTAAAGTGTTGTTAGACCTCAGTTGGTGTTGCATTTTTCAGGGCTGTTGCTGCCTTTCTGAGCAATCATAATTGTAAATATGAGTTTCTTAGTTGAAGATTCTACACAAGCAGCCTCTGAAGCAATATTTACAGAGAAACTTGGAGATATTTCTTAATACCCGACATTCAAGGTTAAGAATTTCTTATTCATTCATTATTTTATTTCTCACTCCTGTTTAAGCAGTGCAAAGTTGGATATGCAGTGTATGTACACTCACCGGCCACTTTATTAGGTACACCTTATTAGTACCGAGTTGGACTTCCTTTTGCCTATATATATATATATATATATATATATATATATATATATATATATATATATATATATATATATATATATATATATATATATATATATGAAGAAACCTTCATCTAAAATGTTCAATCACAGACAAGCAGATATAAAGAGAAAGGACACTATACATGTCCCAGTGCCTGCAAATATCAGCATTCAAGAAACGCTGCTTGACAAATCAAATTAGAGCACTGGAACAAACTGTTTTGTACACATATTACTGTAGGTGAAGTTAGAAAAAAAAGAACATTGAAAGCACTTCTACATCTCCAAAACATGGGGTCAGGCAAAAACTGGCAAAGTGTCTTATGCCCAGAAGCATTGTGAACGATGTCTCGGATTGTATTAATAATTCAGCGATGCATTCGGCTCACTTTCAGAAGTAGAGCATTGTCTGTCACACCGGTCAGACGAGTTAAGCAGACGCAAGCAAATGTTTCTCTCGTCCATTTCAGCTAATTCCAAACACTCCCACAAACACACACGCACACTCTTTTCCCTTTAAACTAATGACCATCCAGACAAACAAAGCAAGGAGTCTGTCAGCATGTGGCCTTTCGTAAACAAAGCAGGATTGACTCAACACTAACGAGTCCCTCCTCCCCACCACTGCTCAGTTGGCAGCCTCAATTAACACTGATACTGCGCATTTACGCACACACTCCTCATATAGTTAGCAATTTTTTATTAAATAATTAAATCACGCATCCCTTTTGAACCGCAGTCACATTGCTTTACACAATTATTCATTCGCGTTCTTTAGAGGAGCATTTATTGCATCCTGCTCAAGCAATGAATGAGGACACAAATGAGGTCGCCTGAAAAGCAATAACTAATTAACTCTCAAATTCTGTAATACGTTATATGAATTTAAATGGATAAAAAATGGACCAGCTCATAAAATGTGTTTCTATGGAGGGAATATTCACTCATTTTCTTTTCGGCTTAGTCCCTTTATTAAACAAGGGTCGCCACAGTGGAATGAACCAACACTTGTTTTACACAGCGGATGCCCTTCCAGCCACAACCCTCACTCACACACACACATACACAACGGTCAATTTTAGCATACCCAATTCACCTAATGGGGAGAATAATAACAAGTAATAACACTTCAATGTCTTTTGTGGTGGAGCTTTGCTTTCCTTTGGTTCAGAGATCTGTTGAAAATACAAAGTGCCATAACAGACCATATTGTACTCCTAACTTCATTATGTTAGACGTTCTTTTAAAGTTTTCAAGGCTCATTTACTGCAAAGACACCTAAATGTACCTTGAAAAACAATGTTTGTGTGCTGTTATAGTTTTTCTCAATTGCTTTGGCACATTTTTTCGAAACATTCTCAACATTCTCTTAACTGTGAGTGCAAATCTCAAAACTGTTGGCTGGAACTTCAGAACTTTATTGCATTTCTTCTAAATGTAGTTACAGTTCTCACCCAAAACATTTAATTCATGCTTTAAAACCTGGTAATCATGTCAGTAATTTGGCCAAGGCTACCAAAACAAAGTGTATTTGTCATTGAGTGAGCCACACTCAATGACAAATACACTTAAATGATTAGTTTATTTATTTATTTATTTTTATCGTGACAGTCAGACATTTCTTATGCTACTACAAATAAACAAAAAACAAAACAAAAAAAAAATCACATACAGTACATGTACAAAGAGTACAAAATGTAATCTTGGTAGACATTCTGTAGCTCTTATTGGCCTCGTGGTTACTCAACTTCCAATTTCTCTTTCACAAGCATATTGCTGCAATTCAGGACTGAGGAAGTTCTCCATTCTCAAAAAAAGGTAGTGATTGTGCTGTGGATCATGCAAACTTCACACAGAAATGCCAGCTGAACCAGCCGAGGTTTGAACCAGCGACCTTCTTGCTGTGAGGCGACAGCATTACCTACTGCGCCATCACGTCGCCATATATATACAGTTAAAGTCAGAATTATTAGCCCCCCTGAATTATTAGACCCCTTGTTTATTTATTTTTTTCTCCAATTTCTGTTTAACGGAGAGATTTTTTTAACACATTTCTAAACATAATAGTTTCAATAACACTTTTCTAATATCTCATTTATTTTATCTTTTCATGAGGACAGTAAATAACATTTGACTATATTTTTCAAGACACTTCTAAACAGCTTAAAGTGACATTTAAAGGCTTAACTAGGTTAATCAGGTTAACTAGGCACGAAAGAGAACACAAATGAGGTCGCCTGAAAAGCAATAACTAATTAACTCTCAAATTCTGTAATACGTTATATGAATTTAAATGTACATAAATTGGAGCAGCTCATAAACAGTGTTTCTAGGTAAGTCATTGTATAATTATCGTTTGTTCTGTAGACTATTGAAAAAAATGAGCTTAAAGGGGCTAATAATTTTGTCCTTAAAATGGACCGCCAACTTATCCCGCATATGTTCTACACAGTGGATGATCTTCCAGCGCAACCCATCACTGGGAAACATCCACACTCATTCACACACATACACTATGGACAATTAAGCTTACCCAATCCACCTGTACCCCATGTCTTTGGACTGTGGGGGAAACCAGAGCACCTGGAGGAAACCCATGTGAACATGGGGAGAACATGCAAACTCCACACAGAAATGCTAACTGACCCAGCCGAGGCTCAAACTAGCAACCTTCTTGCTGTTAGGATCCCCTGCGCCAACGTGACGCCCTGTGTGCCAAACATTCATTCATTCATTTTCTTGTCGGCTTAGTCCCTGTATTAATTCGGAGTCGCCACAGCGGAATGAACCGCCAACTTATCCAGCAAGTTTTTACGCAGCGGATGCCCTTCCAGCCGCAACCCATCTCTGGAAAACATCCACACACACATTCACACACACACTCATACACTACGGACAATTTAGCCAACCCAATTCAACTGTACCACATGTCTGTGGACTGTGGGGGAAACCAGAGCACCCGGCGGAAACCCACGCGAAGGCAGGGAGAACATGCAAACTCCACACAGAAACGCCAACTGAGCCGAGGTTCGAACCAGCGACCTTCTTGCTGTGAGGCGACAGCACTACCTACTGCACCACTGCCTCGCCTGTGTGCCAAACAATTGATTAATATTTCTGCATATTATAACCAACTCTCTTGTTTATTTATTTATTTAGGTTTGATACAAGTCATTAGGGCGACATGGTGGCTCAGTGGTTAGCACCACTGCCTCACAGCAATAAGGTTGCTAGTTCGAGTCATGGCTGGGTTAGTTGGCACTATTGTGTGGAGTTTACATGTTCTCCCCTTGTTCACATGGGTTTCCTCCTGGTGCTCCGGTTTCCCCCAAAGTCCAAAGACATGGGGTAGAGGTAAATTGAATAAACTAAATTGGCCGTAGTGTATGTGTGTGAATGCGAGAGTGTATGGGTGTTTCCCAGTACTGGGTAGCAGCTGGAAGGGCATCCGCTGTGTAAAACATATGCTGGATTAGTTGGCGGTTCATGCCGCTGTGGCGATGTCTTGAATGAATAAAGGACTAAGCCAAAAAATCATGAATAAAAGTCCTTAAAGAGCAAATACAGTGATGCATACATACTGTCTATGCTGTGTAATGTAGATTTGTTATAGTATTTCTCTTTTTTTGAGGTATAATTTTCAAATCAATGTCAACCCACATCATGTTTGCTTTTTTATGAAAAAATCCAAGGAACAGCTCAATGGCCTTTTATTCCCAAGGCTTTCTTTACCCCTTTTATTAAGCTGTTTTTTTGTCAATCAGATGATAAGAAGATAACGCTAAATATTGGAGTAAATGCAGTCTAATCATTTGGAGAATGTCCACTTTCAACCACTTAGAGTTAAGCGAAAACACATTTGTTCAGATTGCTTTTGAGATGTAAATGCTCATCTGATCCAATGTGTTCAATAGTAAAAGACCAGCTATTCTCCACCTACCGAGCACTTCTGCCATGCTTCACGTAGAACGTGACAAAATAAAATAATGAAAATAAAAATAAACCAATGAAAAAAAAAAAAAAAAGGTTTACAAGTGTAAGTGCATTGCCAGCAGGCACACAATGTCATAAGATGTTAATATTAGGTTAGATTTAAGTCATGACGTCAAGTGTCAAGCCAGTGTCTAAGGACAATGTTATTTTGATGTCCAACAACAATGTCAAATGACGTTGATATTTGGTTGATTATAGGTACGTGACCAAAATCCAACAGAGCCAACATCTTAAACTAACGTCATATTGATGTCAAATACTGACATTTATTTGTCTGGTATGGCAACCAAAATCCAACGTCTGATAGGAGTCATAGTGGTAATGTCCGCACAACATCAAGCTGTAACATCATTAGACCCTGATATTTGGTTGATTTAAGACTAGACGTTGGATATTGACGTCTGCCTGATGTTGGGTTCTAACGTCAACCCAATTTTCATTTACAAACAAACGTGCCCACGACAATGGGGTTGTTCAATCAGATGTTATGTTGGCGTATTGTGCCTGCTGGGTTTTTACTGACCACTTGCACATGTTAACAATGGTTTTAGAATGCACAAGACATGTCACATGTATAGTCTTAAAAGGGGACAAGCATAATGGTCAATACTGATGCTGCAAAGGAAGTCATCTAGTAAAGGAGCCAATCATAGACTGATGATTCTCCAGGGGAGGATTTCATTCCAGACACATGCTATTTACAACAGTTTCTGCAGTTTAATTGTTTCGAACGCCCAGGGGTCAATAAAAGGGCTGGAATCTCAGTGAACACCTGCTTACATGAGATATATATCTACACAAAGATTTAAATCTCTACTTTAAAGCAATCTAACTACACTTGAAAACAAATGTTCTCAGGTTTTATAAGCTGTATAAAATGTTTTAAATTAATTTCTGCCTTCACCAGTGGTATAAAACACGGCATCATTCGAAGGATGTAAGATATAGCTTCTTACAGGAGTTACATGGGTTGACTGACAGGATGACGTAGGGTTGTCCTCCAGAAACAGCCATAAAGGAGATTGGGGTCAGAAATTTGTTATCTGTCAGTGCTCATCCACACTATCATGAGTAACCTGAAAAAATGCATTTTTAGTCATGATTTGAACATTGAGAATCAAAGTTAATGAGAGAGTTTTTTTTTAAGTATTGGTGATTCCAAATCTGAAATGTATTCATAATATTTGAACAAGTTTGGCAGAATTTGATGTTTCCCGATTCAAAAAGACTGTAGCAGCACTTGAATACTGGGGGTGCTTTCACACTAGCACTTTTGGTCCCCACCCGGGTTCATTTGACATCATAGTTCGGTACGTTTAGCTAGTGTGAACGTTTTGTTTTAACTCGAGTGCGCACCCTTGAACCGTACCCAAGTTCGCCTGAAAGAGGTGGTCTGGGGTACGATTTATGCAAACGCTGCTACGGTTCACTTCTGATGTGAATGCAATCACACAAATTAACGGAAGTGAACCGTCAAAAGTACAACAAACTATCGTTTTCATAACATTTGTTCTTTTGTGTGTGTGTGTGTGTGTTTGTGTGTCACGTTTCATACCTTGGTGAGAATCGGGACTGAGCCAGGGCAAACACAGTGATATACAGTGATGTCTGCTTGTCACTTCAACAAACAGCTTCTGCAGACATTGTGAGATGTTCTGAATGTTTATAATATTTTTCGGCAGATGGACGCGAGTCGCTTTTTGTTTGTCCAAAAAGATTCAGAAAAAGCAAATCGACAGCGATGTGCGGAAGTCTTTCCATTTTGGCCCTTCACTTTCGTGACTTTACACCTAGCAACAGCCAAATAATGAAAGTAAACCGCCAACTGTACAACCAACTATTGTTTTCATAACGTTCATTCGTGTGTTAGTGTGTGTGAGTGTCAAGTATCATACTTTGGTGACAAGCAGGACTAAGCCAGGACAAACAGTGATAATTTCTGCATGCCTCCTCCAAAAACAGCTTCTGCAGACACTGAGTGATGTTCTGAATGTTTATAATATTTTTTTGCAGCTCATGGACGCGAGTCGCTTTCTGTATGTCCAAAATCAAGTTTCAGTAAAAGCAGAATGACCGCAATGTGTGGACGTCTTTCGATTTTGGTGCTTTGCTTCCATGACCGTCCCCTAGCAACAGCTGTAAACAAAACAGCAACTCAATGATGCAAGCTTACCGGGGCTCAGAGGGACAAAAAAGACAGTGTGAACACAAACCAACCGAAAAGGTGGCAAGGGAGGACAATCGAACTTGGGTATGGTTCGGGCAAATTAACCAAATGTGAAAGCACCCTGAGAGAGATGTTTTAAAGATGCCCACCGAGTGAAATTACTTGCCGTATAGAGAGTCTGATATTGATACCAGGTGAAAGACTTCATATAACTCAACATAGGCTCATTCTGAAAACGTAGTCCTATATACGTTGCTGGAGTTGCTAATTATGTGCCAGAGGTACATATGGCTGCATTTCATTGTTTAAATGAACACTACGGGGCGGTACAACACTATTGCTTACCAGCTGCTTACCTCCGTGTGAATGGCTTTCCCGCTTTACCCAGTTTGTCCCGTTTGCTCATCATGTACGTCGGTGGACTTGAGACGCAGAGAGGAGTTGACCATGATGATGGGGTTCGAGTCCACTGAAGAACCGTTTCAGAAAGCAGGTAAGACAAAAACAGAATACAAAAATTGAAATAAACAAGTAAATAACAGGGAGAGAATGTGGTAAAATTTGAAAACGTGGTAAAATCAGACGAGGGCTTTTCTTTTTCTGGATTGCATTTATAAATCGTTGGTTGGGTTTAGGAAAGTAAGAGGGCGAGCAGGTCAATCGATAAAATTGTTTGGGTTTAGGAAAGAAAGAGGGTGTATCAGTCGATTGGTCGGTCAGTCAATCAAACAGTCAGTCAACAGCAGCCTCTGGTACATTTATGTGAAAACAGCAGGCACGAATGGCACTCACAAGAAAAATTTGAGATATGAAATAGTGTACACAGTGGCCTCTCGTGGGTTTGTGAAAACAAAAACTGCAAAAATACGTACCTCCTGGGACGTATTTCGCAGCCTCCAGAAATGTATATGCAGGTACTTTTTCAGAATGAGCCTGGGTTGATATAGATATATACCTTTCATAACCTTACCATGATATTTACAGAGTGTGTCTCAAGAAGACTTTGTTATGACTTGAAGAATGTAGCAGCATGATAGAGCTGGTGAGAGCCAGAAACAGTGCGATTAGAAGAATGGAGCATTTGGTCAGTAAAACAGCAGATGGGCACGTGTAAAAGAGTAAAACGAAGACTCAAAGGAGGCCTCTTCTTATGGCCTAAATCCAGCCTGCGGGTGAGCAGCGGGTGTATGCATGAGCTTGCTCTCTCTCCATGATCCAGAATCACAAACCCACAGATCTCCAGCACGTCACTCCTGTAGGCAGGTCAGTGCCTGTCCATCTGTCTGACCTATTGGAGAGCAGCGGAGGGGAGAGAGAGCACAGAGACAGGCAATTACACAGACGCAGAGCTTGACGGACAGCCGTGAAGGTCAGAATGCCAATCTGCAACACAAATGTGCAAAAAAACACACACTCGTTTCGACGAAGGCTTGACTGTTATCTCAATCTTGGCAACAGAAGTACCTCTACAGAAAGACAGGCATAGTGTTGGAGAGCATAATAGTGAGGTGTGTTTTGACGACATACAGTGCAGTGCACTCTTCTATTCAAGCCAATCAATTGACTATTCAACGGGATTTACTATTTATTTATTTTTTTCAGACAATAGTGTTTAGAAAGGTCACATTAAAGTGATAAACATTTTTAAAACAATGTATATATGTGAACAACTTCAGAAAGACTTATTTGTTTTATTTTGCCAAAAATAAAAGCAATTTTTATTGTTTTTAATTTTTTTTTTTACCATTTTAAGGTCAAAATTATTAGCCCTTTCAAGCTAATTTTTTTTCTCGACTGTCTTCAGAAAAAAATGCGTTTCTGTGTGGAGTTTGCATGTTCTCCCTGCATTCGCGTGGGTTTCATTGGGTGCTCCAGTTTTCTCCCACAATCCAAAGACATGCTGTACAGGGGAATTGGGTAGGCTAAATTGTTCATAGTGTATGAGTGTATGTGTATGTGTGTATGTGTGTGTGTGTGAATGTTTCCCAGAGATGGGTTGCAGCTAGAAGGGCATCTGCTGCGTAAAAACTTGGTGGATAAGTTGGCGGTTCATTCCGCTGTGATGCACCGGATTAATAAAGGGACTAAGTCGACAAGAAAATGAATGAATGAATGAATAAATGAAGCTGCTGTAGGTAAACTTTTCCAGTTCTGAAAGCCATTTCATTGTGACTACATGACTACTGATCTAATAAAGGCAACTGAAAATACACTGAAATGATGAAAATACACTACTTTCAAAAGTAATATCTTTAAAAAAACTAACACATCTATCAAGATATGGTTTCATTTGGCTGTTGAAAATACCATTCAAATTCAATTTTTTTTAGAAATGATTCAACTGACTTTAATGACTAAATGAAACTTTTAACTTAACTAAAAAATAAATACATAAATAAATCATTCCATATCAACAATTTAAGTGTTTAAATGTGCCTTAAATGTATTTTTTTTTAGATATTTTTGAATAGATCAATACAACTTGCCATTTTTCATATCACTAAACCGTAAATGTATTCTTTGATCTTTTCATCTATAATTGTGGCTTTACTCAAGAAGGCTAATGCTTAGATGAAAAGCAGCATATGTTTATGTTTTTTTTTTTTTTTTTTTGGTGTGTGTGAAAAAACTGGATTTATAGAGTTTAAGGAATGGTGTTGAGAATCACAAATGGACAAGCTTTCCTGTGATTAATAACTGTGATTTTGCCCAGCAGCGTAATTCCTCTGGCAGTGAGGCGAACAGAGGGCAGATTTGACAATGTGTAAAACTGCTCTTTGAATAATTTTGCAGAAATGTGTCAGAAGTTATCAGTTTCATTCTCTGAACGCTGACTAAAAGAGAAATTACACAAAGGTCTCAGACTTTTGAAAGCTGAAAGAAGTGCTCAACATTATCAGAGAAAAAAAACACCAGTTTCTGCTATTCATGTTGAAAATGTGCAGCTGTTATTTCACTTGACATTCAGTGTGAGAGATGAATGGTGGCCTATGTACATTTTTCGACTTGTCATTTTGATGAAACATTTGTCTTCTTAAATCTAAAAAGCTGCAGGCACTTAGAAAAATGCCAGTTTTTCAAGAAAACAATCTGAAATGGCATTTAAGCAAACTAAAGGTTTTGATTTAAATCTTCATTGACAAGGAAACAACTGTGTAAGGTGTAAAATGCCAAAAGATCTGCCATTAAACTTCTTACTTCACCTATTTTCATGTACTTATTAACAAAATTAACATTCCAGAGATCTTTCACTGACTTGCTGTTCAAAATTGGTCATAGAGTCATTCTCTGGCAATATATTCAAGGGCTTGCAAGACATCAATTCAATTTAATTCAATTCATCTTTATTTGTATAGTGTTTTTACAATGTAGATTGTGTCAAGGCAGCTTAACATAGAATATTATAGTAAATTGAAACTGTGCCATTCCAGTCTTCAGAGTTTAAGTTCCGTTTAGTTCAGTTCAGTCTGGTTTAATTTTCACTGCTAAAAATCCAAACACCGTAGAGCAAATACATCAATGCGCAGCTCCACAAGTTCCGACTTATGCAAGCCAGTGGCGACAACAGCCAGCAAAGCAGTGGAAGAGGAAAGCGAAAAACTGTTGTCAATTGAACCACAAAATGAGACAAATCATGAGAAGACCCATGATTTTATAGTTGACAAAGTTAAAATACAAAGAAATAAACAGTAAGTAATTTAATGTCCTGCTACATTTGTTATTCATAATTTCATATACACATAAACACAATTTATTATGTCATTATAAAGATAATCATGTTTATATAAACACTATGAATGAGGAGAACTTCTCTCCTCCTCAATTTCCGGTTCTGATTGCAGACACAGTGAATAGCAGTGCAGCACGTCTCTTTCCCTGTCTATTTTCAACCATTAGCCCTGCCGGCAATCTGGAGGATTTTAAACATAGGTGAACACAGCAGCACGGATATACAGTAGGTGATGTGTATGAATGGTAATGAACTCAACTAATAAAAGACAAAGTTCACAATTTCTTCAATTCTCATACAGCTCTCCCGACAAAAATGCTTGCTGCAAACGAACAGCTTTGCTGAACTGGGCCTGACAGAATTGCAGGGAAAAACATGCAATAAACCTAGTGATTCAAGGAAATAAACAGATATGATCCGTGCCATGCATAGATGGTCCAACCCAGTCATTAGGTAATAGCTTGGCAGGTCTATCTACCTTTCAGAAAGCACATGCTCTCATTAACAATTAAGAAGCAGCGTGTTCTCATAGGATAAGAAAACTCAGCTATGAATAATAATCATCACTCCACTAGCAGATTTGTGCTACAAGACCGATTTTGATCCTGCACCAAAAATGATTTTAAACCATGAAGAAGAAACTAGCTGACTACACACACAAATGTTAAATTTTTTTAAATAGTTCTCCAAGGTGTCCTGAACTTTTAATAACATTTTTTTCTACAAAATGAAAGGTAACATTTATTAAAATCACCTGCTTTTGTAATCTAAAGATATTTTTTTGAAACACAGATAAATCACAATGTATTTATTTTCATTATCTTCCATCAGTCAAAGCATTTTGATCTACAAACATTATATTTTACAAATTAACACTTTTAGACAAAAAAATATATATATATAGTAAATTAGTAAAACTGTTCAAATTAGTAAAAAGTGTTCAAATGTGTGTGTTTTTAAGACCACAAATGTAATAGAATATCTGTCTATAGAAACAAAACAAGTATGAGTTAACAAGCCTGTTGAAACGTCATTAGGAAGGGTGGATGACCATATTCTTCAAAGATGATTTTTGTATAATGAAACTATTACTGGAATTAACTATTTCCAGAAAGTAAAATAATAACAATAATCATCAGAATTCAGTTAATGAGTGTTAATTAATGTTAATCTTAGTAAAGCGTTTCATGACTGGGTTACTCTGAAGCAGCTTATTAAAACAGAGAAAATAAAATTACTATTTGCATTTCTTTTACAACTGTGGAATAAATTACCATTAATTAAAAAAAGAAAGAAAAGTGTCAATGCTGCATTGTACATAATTAGAAGAAAAAAAAAACAGACTCTGGATAGGAGTAGACCTAGGAGACCATCAAATGAAAACTAGGAACCCTTAAATTATTTTTATTTTAAGGATTCCTATTTTAAAACAATTTTAAAACAACACAGTAGAACAATCAATTAAATTTATTTATAAAAATAAATTTTACCAAAATAATAATAATAATAATAATAATAATAATAATAATAATATAATTAATTATTAAAAATATTTATTATTTTTTAGAATACCTACAAACACTTCTAAATAAAGTGTTTCTCATACAACCCAACTTGCTTCTATAATTTGACAGATAAAACATTGCATCAGCACAGTAATACCGTAGGATAAAGAAAGTATGAAAATACTTGTCACGTGGAAAACTGGAAGAGTACAACTGTGAGTGAAAGACAGTTTAATTAAGTGCAACAGTAAATATGGTCTTAAAGTGCTCAAAAAGATAAAGAGAATTGTAGAATGTTCAGTACAGAGAGCTACCACAGGTCCAAACGATACACGTCATCCGACGGTCAAGACTAAAGAATACCTGAATATGACAGACAGAAACACAGAAGCCCCTTTCACACAGTGATACCGTTAAATATCCGGAAAATTTCCGGAATGACTTTACCGGTAAATTCAAAAAAGCACTGTTCACACAGGCGAGGACGTTACGGAAATTTTCCGGAAAAGAGCATTCACACATCCATTCCAAAATATCGGTAAATTCTGACATCATTCACCACAAATGAGCTTTAAACGGCTGCGCTTGTATTTGTAAACATTTGACTAAATTACAAACTCTGTGGATGATCAATATTGTGAACAACTTTCGCAGGATCACTTTCGCATGTCGAGATGTTCATAATATGTGCGTGTACAGGCGCTCACAGGCTGTTTCACAGACACACGCAAAGCTTGAAGGTAAACAAACAACGGCTTATCATAAGCATCTCATCGATGATTATTTACACAGTTGACATAAAGAAGAACATATAAACGTGATCTGACTAACTTCTGGCAGCTAAATGTGTCTGGAAAATTATTCAAAGGCTTTTATGCTCATAAACCGCGCGGACGTAAATGCGTCTGACTGTTGTGATTGGCTAAAGCAGACGTCTCACGTCAGCAAGTTCTAGACGTGCACGCGCTTATTACGGTAATCTTCCTTCTGCATTCACACAGCGCAGCATTCCGGCAAATTGCCGGTAATGTTACAACTTCTCTTTCCGGAAAATAGCCAGAACGAATTTACCGGTATTTTCAAAAAGGACCTGTTCACACATACAACCTTTCCGGAAAATTGCCGGCAATTTTCCGGAAAGGTCTGTATGTGTGAAAGGGGCTACAAACAACAACGGACTGATGACCAGCAGTGAAACACAGAGGCTGCGTCTGAAACCGCCTACTACTCAGTAGGTACTGAATTCAAACGTACTACTCTGCCGTTAGAAAGTATGTTCTTTACAGTATGAATGTGAAAAGTATGAATGGAATTTGGACGTACTAAATGCGCCATTTTGTTATGGTCACGTGCCCTACCTGCGTCAGTTGAGTCACTTCACTCTCATTCATGAATTCTCTCACGGGGCATCATGGGATAGCGCAGTGTGCATGGGATGTGCACTTCAGAATTTCGCCGGAAGTAGTAAGTCATCCGGGTACTTTTCACATACTGCTTTTCGAATTCTATGAGTTCGGACATACTACTCGGCTCGCATACTGATTTAAGCGTACTATATAGTATGGAAGTATTTGGTTTCGGACACAGCCAGACTGTTATATAGCCCACAAAACAGGCATCAGCTGGGACTCTCTGATTAGGTCAGCTGATCAGAATGCAAGCTACCATAAAAAGGTAAACAGACACACCCACACACGCACACCAGAACACATACGTCATAACACATAACATACATGAAGAACACACAGACCCATAAACCGTGACTATATGCTGTTCTTTTTTTTTTTGGCTAATAAGGGAAGCTATGACAACAAACTTTGTACCAGTTTTTGTATCATGATGAAGGATCCTTTGAGGAACCTAATCTGCACTTATTAATAACAATATCCATGAACACGCTGCAGCTAAATGTGGTTGTCAGTTCACCCCTCAGTTCGGTAATTTACAGCAAAGACAACTTTAATTTCCACCAAAATTAACTGCCTTCTGTATGTGAGGTACAGGTAATCACAAATAGCTTGGCATGTCTTGACTCATTAGTGTTAGCAGATCTGCTGAAAATGACAGCAAACAGGAACAAGCCCACAAATAAACACAAACTCACAGAAATAAATAAGCCAAGCACTAATAATTTGCACTTGCCTACAATTTAAAACTTCATAAATTAGATCGCTTACTGTCTAAAATGTTTAATAAGTCTTGTTTACAATAAGCAGATTTGGCAACAAATGGAACAGCCTTCTACATTTAAATGCCACCAGTGAAACTCATGATGTGTCCACATGTATGTAGATGTTATTAAAATATTTTAAAAATATGTATTAACAAATCAAATAGGGTCAATTTTGATTTGACTGAATTTTAATTTAAAGTCGACCTGGATTTAATTAAATACTCAGCATAATAACTTAAAGAAAAATGTCCTTTACAGAAGACACTACACTCCTTATTATAGAACTTCCATTTGTAATTACTCATTGAGACCGTCGCATTGACCTTTGAACTTGACGTGGTTTGGGCTTGAACATGTGAATGTGGCTGAAATGTCTACATGTTTTACTGCAGTGACATAGAGGACTGACCTTTGAAGTCTAGCTTATTTCATGACGCACCACAATAGACCTGAACACACACCACTGTTAATTAAACAGCCACTTGAATGTCACCATGCAGCTCTCTGCATCGCAATGAAGGATGTTTTAAGCCCAGAAAATGACTGCTTGTTGTCTATCTACCTGCACTGAATTTGCTCATTCTTCATCGTCTGAAATGGATTAGAGACTAATGGATCCATTGATTAATGGATTTTGTCATATCAGTGAAGTGGAAAATCAGCAAGCCAACACTTTTTTTCAATTTAAAATCACACTAAACACAAAATGGCTGCTGGAATAAAAGAGCACTCTGATAAATATGTATGGTACATTTTATGGTAAACTACCAATTTTCATTTTTCTTCTATGATGTTAATACAGCAATGTTTTGAAGTGCTAAAACCTTATACCACAGGTGTCAAACTCAGTTCCAAAAGGGCCGCAGCTCTGCACAGTTTAGTTCCAACCCTAATTAAACACACCTGATCAAACTAATTGAGTCCTTCAGGCTTGTTTGAAAGCTACAGGTAAGTGTGTTGGAGCAGGGTTGGAACTAAACTGTGCAGGGCTTCGGCCCTCCAGGAATTGAGTTTGACACCCCTGCCTTATACCTTTGGTTCACGGACAAAAATGCAACCAAAGATATGGGGGGGATGAATGTAATGTAATGTATTTTTTATTTAGTGCCATGTCAGCAACCAAGGCTATCTTCATGGCAGGAATCTTTCAACAATAAATATACAATTTAAAAATCAACAAACAAAATAAAACATAAATTAAATAAGATTTTTTGTGTTAATACATGATAAAAATTCTAAAATCTTTTCTGGTTTCACTTTGTCAAAAATGTCCTTAAAAGAGTTCATTTCATAAAAAGTTCTTCTGGAATCAGTAAAAGCAGGACAGTCCAGTAAAATATGTTTTACAGTAAGAGGAGTTTTGCAGCACAAACACTGAGTAGGGTTTTCACCTTGGAGCAAAAAACCTTGTGTAATTCTCGTATGCCCAATACGACATCTGGTAAAAACTACTTGATCAAATCGATTCTTAAAATATTTTAAAATTATGTGTGAAACTTCAGGTTGGATTTGATGTAGTTTATTGTTTTCTAATGCATCCCATTCCTTTTGCCACTTGTTTAAAATGGTTTCATCTCTGACGAAGGAATTTGGCATTTGTTCACTACTTGCTTCAAAGCATCTTTAGCAGCTGCATCAGCTCGCTCATTGCCTAAAAGTCCGACATGTCCAGGAACCCAGCAAAAAATGATGTGATAAAACTGATTTTGTAGTTGGTGAACTTTAGTTAAAATATTATCAATCAAAGGATGATCATTCGTTGAAGATTCCATAACTTGGAGGCATGATTTAGAGTCTGTAAAAATGATGGATTTATGGGGGGATGAATCAAAACCTTTGATTAACCAACACTCATTACAAAACAGCATATTCACAAGCAGAGAAACTAGTATATGAAACAGGGGTGTCAAAGTCAATACTTGGAGAGCTGGAGCTCTGTAGAATTAGGTAGCCAGAGAAACATATGGCTAAATTTATTCTTTAAAACGAACACTACTGGGCAGTGTGACTTACCAGCTAACCACTCACTTTCGTGTGGATGGCTTTTCAGCTGTTACCAGTTTGTGCAGTAGCTCACTGCGTACATTGGAGGACTTGAGACTAAGAACAGAGTTGACCACGACAATGGGGTTTGAGTTCAGCGAAGAACGGTTCCAGAAATAAGTAGGACAAAAACAAAAGGCATAGAATTAAATAAAGAAGCAAATAACAGGGTGAGAATGTATCTGCAATGAATTTGCAAATGTGGTAAAAATCACAAGAGGGCTTTTCTTTTTCTGGATTGCTTTTTAAAACACTGTCGGTTGGGTTTAGGGAAGTAGGTGGTTGCTGGTCAATCAGTGCTTGTTAAAACACTGTCAGCTGGGTTTAGGAATGGGGGAGGGTGGGTCAATCAATCAGTCAAGCAACAGCGGCCTCTGGTGGATTAACATGAGAACAGCAGGTGTGAACGGCACTCGCAAGTAAAAAAAAAAAAAACAATTAGATTTGAAAACACACACACACACACACACACACACACACACACACACACACACACACACACACACACACACACACACACACACACAAACACACACACACACACACACACACACACACACACACACAAGTACTGTATAAAGGGGTACATAATCAGAATAAACCTGTGTTAACTAAACAGCATCAAGGTAACATACATAAAACAAACAATTTAATAAACATTATTTATCAACATTAGATGCAATGTAGTGTACTGTAATGTACATAACCAATGGGAAAAATGAAACCAAAGTAATGTCAACAAAACAGATAAAAAGTGAGGTGTATATATTAAAGATGCAGTAGTTTGACACACAGTGGTTGAACTAGGCTTGCACTCCTAAATCATACAAATGCAAGTGCAGGTTGCCAGATTGAGGACAGGGGCGAGTGATTTAAACAGTGCTATGAATGAAAGCAACGGCACCCGATAGATGGAATATTTTCCATATTGAAAGGAGTTTTAGTCAACAAACACCTCAAATTGATATATTAGAAACAGCTTCTATTTCTCATAGGTGAACAACAGAAAACTATGACAATGATCATCTTAGGTACAACTCATGTGCTTTATTCAGTGTTAAATGCTAACAACATGAGTTTGAATGCCATTCAACATGACATTTATTGTTACATAACTGAAGGCAGCAACAAATGGTATCACTTTTTATTGGTATCACTATGTATCTTTGTCTTGAAGAATACCCCCTCTCACCCATACTCATCCGTTCTAGGTCGGGCGACACAGTGGCCCAGTGATAAGCACAGTTGCCTCACAGCAAAAATATCACTGGTTAAAGTCCCTACTGAACCATTCCACATTTTTGTGCAGATTTTGCACGTTTTCCCCGTGCTCAAGTGGGTTTCCCAGGTCCTCCGGTTTATTAATCCGGGATCGCCACATGATAATGAACCGCCAGCTTATCCAGCACATGTTTTACGCAGCAGATGCCCTTCCAGATGCAACCCATCACTGGGAAACATCCATACACACTCATTTCTCACAAGTGAACAACAGAAAACTATGACAATGATCATCTCCGATACACATCATGAGCTTTATTCAGTGTTAAATGCTAACAACGTGAGTTTGAATGCCATTTAACATGACATTTATAGTTATATTACTGAAAGCAGCAACAAATGGTTCACTTTAGTTCTTCAAATTGAACTTTAGAACTAAACACATATCAGCCATTCAGCATGTATATTTAATAATGTTAAAGAGAGTAATGCTAAGAGTAGTGCTATATGCTGGTCTTTAACTGCATTAATTTATTGCATTCTTGCGTTGGGCTCTCATATACTCTCTAACTGCTATTTCATAGCCATTGTGGGCTTTTTAGAAAAATGTTAAAGCATATTCAGTGCTTCTGAATGGCTGTATTTAAATTTCAAGCGTGTTTCATCTGGTGCAAACTAGAGCTGCACAATTAATCGTAAAACGATCGCGACCTCGATTCGATCCCCTCGACGATCTTAATCCAGCATTTCTACAATTCTGTCAATCATATTTTCAAGTTCAGGAGAGAAGCAAAAAGTGGCCGCGCAAGTCCTCACATTGTTTTACATACGTTGTTCAGCAACGTGGACACCTCGAAATGGTGTTGAAAGAGGCACATGCTGTATTAATAACATACAAACACCTCAAAAATGTCATTTCTGTCTTCATGTAATGTATTTGCGACCGCAAAATCACACGTGACGTGAGCTGACCGTCAGCTGTTAACACCGGGAGGGCGCGCCTCTAAATGAAGTTTACTTTAGTAAACAAAACCTGCAAATGCTGTGATTAACAGGTAATGAAGTTGTAAATAACATTCAGTTTGAGGCACAGAGTAATCACTTGTGAGCCGCGCGGGAAGTGAACCGCTCTTTGCAGTGAAAATGAAACCGAAAGCGCACACAGCCAGATGTCGCTGACTGATTCCAGCCCAAAAAGTATTCAAAACCAACCAACAGCACAGCTACACAAAGCATATTGCTGTTTACCACGTTTGAGAAAAATAATAATAATAACCCATTCATATGAACCTTTATTTTATATCTACAGAATCGAGAGAAAATCGTGATCTTTAATTTAGGCAAAAAAAAAAAAATGCGATTTTCATTTTAGCCAGAATCGTGCAGCTAAGCCAAATTGCTTATCACTGCATATCTCGTCATGAAGCATGTTGTTAGGACATGCGGTTACAATGTAACCAGCTCACCTGATGTTAACGTTGGTAATATTTATATAATTTGCTAATTAATTACCTCATGTGGAACTGAATCTGTCTCATTTCGGAGTCTGCTACTGTCCACCGGAGATTGCATTTCGGTCACGGACGCATACTTTCAGAGCCTTTCTGAAGGAATGAATGGAATACATAGATTTCCACCAAGGCAACCCAGGGTGCTGAAATATAACTGGCTAAACTGGCCTTGGGCGGATTAAATGACCAAAACACAGACAGCGTCCCGGCACGGACAACACATTCTCAAAGCAGAATGTCTGACTTGATATAAACAAGAATGTTCACTTGGCATGTTTCTGCAAACAAATTATGGTATTTTCACATTTTAGAAGAGTCAAAAACTTAAAGCATATTTAAGTAAGCATACTGTTAACCATGTTACGGGTTTTTGCTGTAGCATTTAAACTTTTTTTTTTTTACTGATAAAATAAAAACTTTTTTACAGTGTGACTGAAACTAGGAGATAGTTTTAAAAAGTAGTAAGGAGGGTAAATCCCTTACTTTGGATGACTGCAGCAAAAGTTACCAATAGTCTCTCACACTGCTCTGCTGTAATCTTGCTCCACTCTTCTTCCCTCTCTTCACAGTTCGCTGACATTAAAGTACACACTAGAACATTCTGAACTGTATAGCCTTATTTTTGATGCCATGAGTGCATTTTCCCATGTTGCATTAAAGTGTTTTCAATTTCAAGGAACTGCTTCACCTGATTTGCTGACTGAGTGACAAAGCTCATTATATTGCATGGAAATTGCTGGCTGATTGAGCAATGAATGCAGTCAAGGAACCACATGTTAAGGAAGATGAACATTTGCATTGACTCTTTGATGTAGCTATATTAGAGAACCAATTCCTGTTGCCACTTCATTATGCACCTTTACTAACTTCTTTGGACACTTGCATTTAGTCTTTCCCCCAGCAAAGGTTAGTTTTGACACTTTCTTCTGATTAAAGGTTTGCTCACTGCAGGGCTTTCCGTCCAAATTCTCGTAAACATTGAGACAGTAGCTATGTTTCTATCCATCTATTTTTATACACATGTTGGACATGCGCATGAAAAAAATATATATATTATTGGAAACGGCAAGATGCTCATAAGTTTTAAAAATGCTTATAAAAAACATGCACATAACTGAGTATAGGATAAGTGAAGTTTCTTAAACTAATTTCGAGAGGAGCACGTGATAGGATTGACTACAGCTAATCCCTATCACTAACTAGCCAATCGGATCACTCTAAATTCAACATAAATATCCAGCCTAAACTTCATTCCTCATCTTCGTTTTGGACCCCTCCCCCATCCATCCCTTCTCACTCCTCCTCAGTTCTGGCGACACGTTGGCTCGGTGGCTAGCACTGTTGCCCCACAGCAAGGTCATTGGTTCAACACTAGTCAACCGATACTCTCTGTGTGGAGTTTGCATGTTCTCCCCGTTTTCGCGTGGGTTTTCCCTGAGTACTCTGGTTTCCTCCCACACTCAAAAACCATGCAACAAAAGTTAAAGTCACATGCACCTACTACAAACTAGCGCAGCTAGCGGTCTATTTTGGGAAGCTATCGAGAACACCTCATTTCATATCCCTCCTAATGCTTATTGACCAGACGGGAGCCTTGGGCTCATCTATCACCGAGCTCAGGGTTCTCTCCTGGGACAGCATGCCAAACTTGCTTAAATAGTCAAGCATTATCTAAGTGTGAACTCCTGAAACTTAAGATAAGAAAAGATGTGGACAAATTACAATTGAAACACTTTTAGCGCACAAATTCCAGTATGCAGCATTTTAATTCCAGCATTAAAAAAGGTCATGTGATTTTGTTATAAGAGATCATATGATGATAAAAATGTGTGTAAATGGACAAACCAGTAGGCTGAGCCAAGTAAGTGCAAACATAGGGCTCACATGGCCTTTTTAGTCATGGTCCCCGCATCTACCGATCCAACCGCCAGCCTCCAAACTCTTCTTTTTTTCCAAGGTTTCTGTATGTAGGTTCAGTAATTTAACTTTTATGATAAAAATGTGATTATTTTCATTGTCTTTTAAAGTAACAAAAATTAACATAAACATAGGAGGGCGAAAAAATGCCTATTTAAGAAGAATTTCTTTAAAAATGGCACTTGGGAGCAAGATCTGGGTATTGAGATTTCTGAGAAACAATGGAAAGACATTGTCAGTTTAGTTCACTCTTCATCTATTTGTGCCAGACACGGCCTACTATAGTGTAAAGTACTTCATAGGACCTGTTTCACTATTGCCAAACTTTCTAGAATATTTCCAGACAGAAGTAATGCCTGTAACAGATGTAAGCAGTTACCGGCCGATTACCTTCACATGTTTTGGTCATGTTTAAAATAAACAACCTATTGGTCTAATATTTTTCAAATTCTTTCTCAAGCTCTTAATATAATCATCACTCCTGACAGTCTAACTGCCCTTTTTCGTTATAGTCCAAACCCAACTACACAAACATCACGCCGCGTCATTGCCTTTACCACCTTGCTTTCCTCAAATGGAAACATGTGCCCCCTCCATCATCAGAACACTGGATTAAAGAGGTTCTACATTGCATCTGTCTTGAGAAACTGAGACATTGTTTTAAAGGATCACTGAACTCCTTTAACAAAACATGGAGTCCCATACTGTCAGTCATTGAGAACCTTATCATTTCAGGAACTGCTGATTAGAATTTTGAAAGGGAGAAAGAGAGACTTAGTTTTTATTTTACATTTTCATTTTCTGTATTTACCCATGTATTTAATTATATATTTATATTTTTTCAGTTGGCTTATTATTTATTTATTGGTGTCTTGATTCACCATTACATACTTATTGAGGGCCTCAGAAAATAGGGAGGGATGGGAGCGATGGTGCATAGAAGGGGGTAGAAAAGTGTAAGTTTGATTTAAGAGTTCTACAGTTTTCTTGCTTTTATTGCTATGTATTTCATGTCATCTTTTTGCTGATAAGACTTCTATTTTTCATATACATTTGTAAGTTTGTATAAAATCTGGAAAAAATGCAATAAAAATATTGAAATAAAAAAATGGCACTTAGAGGTTTTTGCATCTTAATTAATCAAGTGTAATGTAAACAGCATTCGGACAATGATCAGTCATATATATTTCTCTTTTGGCAACTTTTTTAAGATATTTTCCTTGTTGAATAAATATAAATAGTCAAACTTGCCATGTTTAACCATGCTTAGAATTCTGGGTAAAAGGCAGTTTAAACTGCCATATTAGGTTCAAATACACCTGGAAACATGGCTGTATTTTAGAATGTAGTAAAGTAAGACAACAACTTGAGAGTAAGTAATAAGTGATAAGTAGTGTCTAGAATAGCTTAAGGATATTTAGAAGTCAAGATTTGCCAAAATGGCGTTAAAATATACACTTTAACATTACTGGCCTATAAATAAAATTAGTTTACATTTCCAAACGCACCTAAGTGAAGTTTATTTATAAACTAATTTCGAAAGGAACATATGCTTATGATTGTCCATGGCTGGTCCTGCATTATCTAACACATGATTCACCAATCAGACATAAGTTTCTTATCTCGGTATCTTCGTCCTGAAGAATCCCCCATCCTTACTCCAAGGGACCCAGTTGTTAAGAGTGGCCCAGTGACTAGCACAGTTAAAGTCACAGTTAATGTCCCTACTGAACCAGTCGACATTTCTGTGCAGAGTATGCATGTTCTCCCCGTACTCGTTTGGGTTTCCCCCGGGTCCTTCGGTTTCCTCCCACAGTCCAAAAACCTTGTAACCTAAGAAAATTGAACACACCAAATGGGCATCATAGTCAGTTATCTCCCTTTAGCCATCCCCAAATCTGACATTAGCCAGAAATAAGTCGGGAGAGTTCATCGAGATCTACCTGAGCTTAAACTCCCCTCTCGTCCTACTAACGGTAGGGAGCCCCAGGGCTCGAGGATCTCATAAGCTTAGGGCTCTCTTCTGGGACAGCATGACAAACAAGATTACCAATCATCAGCTAAGTGTGAACTCTTGAAGTACAGGAACAGTTTCAGCTTGTTTTCAGGGACATGTTGTTTCCAAAAAGCCAGCTAAACCTGATCCACACAAGCGCACACACACACACTCGCAGATTATTGAAGAAATACCATCAAATTGTGCTTTACTGTTCTGGCCTGAGTCTGAGACAGACAAGATCTAATTATATGACAAGGGTCTGTGCAGAAATGTGCCTGCAGCAGTAATGTTTCTTCATTTACTCGCTCCACCTTTGTCCTTCTTCCTTCTCCCAACCTCCTTCGTGTTTGCTTTATAGTCACTAGATGCTCCTGAACTCTCAGACTCCTTTGACCTTTATTTAAAAACTAAACCATTTATCAGGTTTTCAACTGTCCTGACCTCTAAACTAACTGCTTGAGCTTTTTAAAGCTGTGTAAAAGTCTAGGGTCAGAATTACTAAAGGTGAAGAATAGCATCAAAGTGCCATCCCATAAAGCAAAAATAAAAAAAGTTATCCTTTTTTACTATGTTCCTAAGATATTTTCTTTACTGAAATGGAAGCTGGAATAGTTTAAATTGTGCAGCGTAATTTATGTAAACATATTGGGAAAGCTAAGGATGGATGGGTGAATGAAAAGACATTAATATGGATGTCATGCTCTCGGTTTGCTCACCCTGTCCTTCATTTGTTGTGTTGTGTATATGCCATGCATTTAATGAGCTCATGGTGTTTCTGTTTTGATCACTTGCCATGTGCCATTCCTCCCTCCCTCCTTAACCCATTTTACTGCTCACAATTGTTTGATTTCACTCACCTGAATTCAATGCTCTATAATTCTATTTATTTTCCTCTTGTGTGTTGTACTGTGTCCTTGTGTCGTTTGCTAGTTTGACAACACTCAGCCATTTCACCATTTCATCCCGCAGTTACAGTATGTCTTGTGCAGTTTTATCATGCCATGGCCAGTTCCATTGTAGGTTTTTTTTTTCAGTTTGCTAGCAATATTTTCCCAGAATTTATTTATTTATTTATTTTTTTCAATCTTCCTTATTTTCTAGGTCCTCACTTTCACTTTAACTTTTTGGAAAATATCCTGGCTGCATATGTTTTATCTTTGTGATTAAGCTTTATTTTTTCATGGACTTTTGGACTCAATAAAACAGCTGGAACCTGAATTTGTATCAGTGTTGTGTTCTGGATAGACAGATAGATGAATGGATTAACAAGCAATTAATACAAACCTGATATATAGATGGATGGATACTATATGGATAAATGGATGAAGGGATTGGATGGGTTAAAGAGCTATTAATGTACAGTAGACTGTTTATAAGATGTATAAAAACTCAATAATAATGGAAGGATATTTTTAATGTAAAATACAGTTTGAAAAATAAGTAAAGTACACGTTTGTTTGTTTTTGGGGTTTTTTTTTTTTTTTTTTTTTGGAAATAATAATTCTAACAGCATTTTGACATGGAATTGAACCAGATTTTACAAAAATACAAAATAATACAAAAATAAAAATGAAATAAAACAAAAACAAAATGAATTATGTGTTCAAAGTAGAAATAGTGAAATATCTTGATAGTTCTGTGGGTCTTGTCTATCAAATCTGATCTTTAATTTGTATCGTATATTGGATATGTTTTCTAAAAACAAATAGTTACATGTTCAATACTTATTTTCCTCACTGTATATGGATTAGACTGTTGATGGATGGATGGATGGATGGATGAAAAAATAATTTGATATTGATGATATAAATTGATAAATGCTCAGACGTGTGTGCAGGCAGTAAATTACTGACTCATGAATGTTTCAGAAAGTTATAGATTAACTATTGACTGTCCTCAATATAAACATTTTAGCTTTTTTTATTAGATCAAACTTGTTTCGAGGTGGACTGAAAAAGACTGCTGCTCACTCAATTCCTGGAAATTCTGCATATTTAAACTAATCAAAGGATGACTGAGGATCTGCTAAAGTGTTTCCAAAAAATGTACCAAATGCATCTGATATTGTTTTGGATCATTGTCTTGCTGAAATGTCCCTCTTGGTTTCATCTTCATCATCCTGATAATGTAGATGTTGAACTGAAGCAGTTAATATTCATTTATAATGAGGAGGGGCAGAATAACTACTGTGAGATTTCAGCTGCTGTCTGGGCTTTCACTGCCTTTCTAAACCTTCCTTTCTTCATGTTTTCAGTACATTTGTCCCTTTGTCATTTTCGTTTTTATTTATTTATTTTTTTTGCCCATAACCTAATTTGTAAACTAATTTGTTTTGTTTTCTTTGCATATATGGATTTATTTGGTCGTTACCAACATCCGGTGAACATTCCAAGTCAACAGCACCTTGTTTTCTGAGAAAAATGGTGACGTGTTCAATACTTATTTCCGCCACTGTATATGGTTTAGACTGTTGATGAATGGATGGATGAATAAGTCCTTTAAATGTAAATGGATATATATAAAAAAGACAATAATAATGGAAGGATAAATAGATGGATGGACAGATACTAATAATTCTATATTTTTAGAATAATAATTCTATATTTCCTGTATCGCATTGCAGCAAACTATATATTATTATATTACTATATTATTAATATAGCTAAATCATTCTGAGATAATGTGTCAATTAATGCTCTTGGATGCAAGAACCAAAGAAAAAAACATCAAAGCGAGCTACAGCCAGGTTATGATTCCTTTCTAATCAGGAAGAACAGCAAGATGGACTCATAGGAACCAAAGGACTGATCCTACTAATGAGATCTCACATTTACATAATCACTGAATTACCATCCAAAATCTGCATAACAGTCTCTCAAACATGCTTTCAGGAGAAACTGCTTCAAAATATCTCGCAAGCATCTTCACAAGTACTCAACAGTATTTTTCTGGTTTCATAAGCACACTTCATCAGACATTTAAATGGGAAAGAATTTGGTTAAGACATGCATAAAATAAGTGTTCATTTACAACGTGTCAATTAAATCCCATCAGAGTATTAGTAGACCATTACAGTAGGTTATGTTTACTGTAGGTTTTGTAGAATACATTGACACACAGTACTTTTTAAAGGTACTGTACTTATAATCAGTACAGTATAACGTCTGTTGAGGGAAATTCAAAACAAAGGTTTAGCAGATATTAATCTGACAATTACCTAATAATTCCAGCTAACATATAGTTTTATGTAGCCAGTCGGCTGATGGCTGAAGGTCTGGGAGATTTAAACAGTCAAATGACTGTCCACTATGTTATATGACTGACAGGTTAACAAACCAATCATGTTTCGTTTTTGTAACAGGTCATCTTTATGAGTGTGGAAATGTCCTCAGAATAACAGCTGTAAAGCAACCGAGTTCATTCATAAACATCCTCAAAAGTCTACAACCTCAATGCATCAATATTCTAAACAACCTGTTAACAAAACACATTATATGAATACAGCAGGATATCTACAGCATGTAAACTTTGTTCTGAGATTCATTCATTATCATGGTTGCACATATCTTCATAAAGATCAGACAGACTAAGAAGCAGACTGTCTGAGTGAGTAAAATTTTCGGTGTTCTAGAAAAGTAAAGATTTGTTGTATTTGTGATAACACACAAATAAAAAATCTGTTACTGTTTCGCACAATGTTTTTCTCTTATTTTTATGACCAAACAGACAGAATATTTGCTTTTATTTTTGGCCATTTAAAAAAAAAGCACCTGTGTGTTTATCAACATTACGGGTTGAGGCTTTTATGCAGTGAGTATTTCATACTTTTAAAAATCCAGCATTTGACATCAATATCTAAATAGATAAATACTCATCGTCTCAAAGTTATCATTACTGTAACAGATCTGTGTGCAGGCAATAAATAAGTGATTCGTGAATGTTTCAGAAAGTTATAGATTAATTAATGACTGTCGGTCAGGATTCTGCCACTTCGTTCTTTTCAATTCTTGTTTTGGTGAAAGAGTCCAGACACTAGTCCTGTCTTATCTTGTATGTTGTGCTCGGCTTAAGTTTTTTTTAGGTCAGGCACTCTTATCCTTGTCTGTCTTTGTCTTTTGTATGAGTGCTGTCTTGGCTGCACTCGGTTCATGTGAACTTCCACTTGACCCGGACGTCAAGGATCCATGCTCTCATCCTGGTGTGTGTTTCATTTGCGGCATGGTGTTTTTGGTCCCAGAGCTCCAATCTAGTTGGTTTTGGTTGTCGCTGGGATCGGATGGCGCTGCACAGTAAGTTTTATTTATCATGTACTCATGTCTTGCGTTCTGTCTCATCTTGGTGTTGTGTAGAACACATGGCTCCATGTTTGTCTAGTGTTTTAGTGTAGTGTTTCATGTGAACATGTGGTTAATGAGTGCTCTCATTGGCTGCATGTTCAAGTCCTGTTTTCACGTGAGCACATGGTTGTGTTGTGGGTTGTGAGCACATGTGATTTGTGTCATGAGCTCTCCAATCTATTGTCTAGTCCCAACCCTATATTTTAAATCATAATTAGTTAATCGTGGTCATTAGTCTGTTAATTAATTATTTCTCCTTTATAGCTCCCTCTTGTCTGCTGGCCTGTGCTAGTTCGTAATTGTATATTGTCTTGTCTAGCCTTGTCTATCCCTACCTTTCATTGCCAGGCCAGTTTAAGTTTTTTTTTTTATTTGTCTTTTTTTAATGTTTTCCCTTTCAGTGGTGTTTTTGTTGCTTTTTGTTTTATTTTATTATTAATTACTCAGTGTTTTGTACCTGCAATTCCGTGACACTTTTATCAATGTAAACATTGCAGCTTTTTAGTTTGATCAAACTTGTTTTCAGGTAGACTGATAAAGATTGCTGCACACTCAACTCCCAGAAATCCTGTATATTTAAACCAATCAAAGGATGACCGATAATCTGCTTAAGTGTTTCCAGAAAAGTGTACCAAATCCATCAAATATTTAGTCAAAGGTCTAAGGGCATGCTTGGCTTGATGTCCGAGGCTGAGACCAGACAACATGTTGTTGCATAACTACCAATAGTCAAAATAATCTCTAAAAGGGACCATCAAAATAGTTAAAGTTCTTAAAATTTGTTTATGACAATGTATTTTCATTAACATTCCATTAATATGCTCATGGTGGCTCAGTGGTTATCACTGTCACCTCATAGCAAGAAGGTCACTGTTTCGAGTCCTGGCTGAGTCAATTGGCATTTCTGTCTGGAGTTTCCATACTCTCCCCATGTTCGTGAGGGGTTTCCTCTGGGTGCTCCAGTTTCCCCTTGAATCCAAAGACATGCAGTACAAATGAATTGGGTAAACAAAATTGATCATAGTGTATGAGTATGTGGATGTGAAAGTGTATGGGTTTCCCAGCAAGTGTATGGGTTTCACAGCTCCCACTGCAGGTAGTGTCACGTGGCTGGGATGTAAATCAGCACACCTAAGTCCGAGGTCATAGTGCAACACTGGAAAAGGTGGATGTTTGCCATTTCCAGGATAGAAGAAAGTCCTTACCCTAGGTGGAGGAGTTCAAGTATATTGATGTTTGTTCAAGAGTGAGGGAAAGATAGAACGTGAGATTGACAGGTGGATTGGTGCAGCGGCAACAGTAATGCGGTGGTTCATTGTGGTAAAGAAGCATCTGAGGCTAAAGGCAAAGCTCTCGATTTACCAGTTAATCTACGTTCCTACTCTCACCTATGGTCAAAAGCTTTGGGTCATAACTGAAAGGACAAGATTTTGGATACAATCGGCCCAAATGAGTTTCCTTCGCAGGGTGGCAGGGTGGCAGGGCGCAGCCTTATAGATAGGGTGAGGAGCTCTGTCACCCGGGAGGAGCCTAGAGTAGAGCCGCAGCTCCTCCACATCTAGAGAAGTCAGCTGAGGTGGCTCGGGCATCTGTGTTTTGGATGCCTTCTGGACGCCTACCTAGGGAGGTGTTTCAGACATGTCTAACCGGGAGGAGGCCTCAGGGAAGACCCAGGACCCACTGGAGGGACTATGTCTCTCAGCTGGCCTGGGAACACCTCAGGATCTCCCCAGAGGAGCTGGCGGAAGTGTTTGGGGAGAGGGAAGTCTGAAGTTCTCTCCCAAGATTGATGCCCCTACGACCTGGCCCCGGATAAGCGTATGAAAATGAGATGAGATGATTTGAGATGCGATGTTTCCAAGTGATGGGTTGCAGCTGGAAGGGCATCCGCTGCATAAAACATATGCTTGATAAGTTGGGGGTTCATTCCACTGTGGTGACCCAAGATTAATAAAGCGACTAAGCCAAAAAGAAAATGAACGAAGGAATGAATGAACGAGATGAGATGAGAAAAGTGTTTCTTAAAAATAAAAAAAAATATTTTCTAAGATTTTCTACTTAAAATGTGCTATGTAATTGTGAAATTTCATTTACACCATGTCAACACCACTTCTATTCAGTATACCTCTTCAAGGCTACTCATTGTGATAAGAATGTATGCTTTCACTGTATATCTCTCCCACACCAGTTTAAAGCTTTTAAGAACAACATACAACTCGAGATTAAAGTTTTTTGAAGATGACTAGAAACTTCTGAAAAACATATTTTATTCGAACCTCAATTTGTAAACAGAATTATTAAATTAAATAAAGCACCATTTCCTTACGTAACACCTTTATAGCACCAAACAACGCTGGTAGAAGATGCCACACAAGCCTTTCCCATTAGCATTCGCACAAACACACACAGAAAATGAGTTGAAATTGAGCTTGAGGGCCTTGATCAAGACAGATGAAGGTAAACACAAATTCTATTTCTTGCCTCTGAGCCTGCTTCCTTGTGGGACTTAGCCTGGTGTTGTACAGCCTATAATTTGGTTGAATAGAGCTGTAGAAAACATCAGCCCTGAATATTGCCTGCAACAGTTGCTGGCTGATTAAGGTTGCCAGAGGTGTTATATCAGAGGACATCACAACATTGTGGGACTCTAATTCTCCGGCTGATTAGCTACCAGTGCTCACAGAGAGCAGATTTACACAGAGACAAAAGCGCAAATCATAACACTGTCACAGGAAATAACACAGAGTTCATTTTGTCGATATATTAGCATGAACCGAAAACATGGGGAGCTACACCTTTGTGCAAGAGCTTTTATCCTAATTTTATTCCTCGCAGATGCGTTAATATTTCCTTCAGAGGATTGGTGAAGACTTTATTGTTTTGAATCTCAATCTCTCGCCTTGCTGTCAAAACAGGCTTTCTCCACATAATAAATGACATTGTTCGTGGTTGACTTCTGAACAGGCCAAATAATAAGAAGCCTGAAGATCTGCGAGACATAAACGCATAACAACTAATGTGTAAATAGGGTGAACTGGGTGTTCTCGAGGAACGCATTAGCATGAATGCTGGTTTTATTGCTTTCTAGATGAGATAGTTGATAGATTGCTATCATTTCAAGCCACACGGCCGGAAAGGATTAAAAAAAGGGGATTCAACGGAAGAAAAGAATGACGCAACACAAGCTGCCGGTGTAAGAAAAACGAAGAATCAGGTGTGCTTGTGCTGCCAGAGTTACTTTGCCAGTTTTTGATTTCTTTTCTGTTGTCAGGATTGCACAGATGCCCTTGCTAGCACATTTTCAATTTCAATAACAACAGCCCTTTTTGGACAGAACTTGTTTTCACAAGGGCAAAGTAAATTTGCGTTCCACGAATATATTTGATTTTAATCATGTTTGAATTGGCTTTCCCTAACACGAACTTGGTAAAGAATAAAAAAATACAGAGGGAATTACCTTCTGATTTTTTGCCATCCTCTGAGACATCTAATCCCTTGTGAATCCTGCATGATTTGAGAGAGAACTATATTATAATTTTTTTTCATGATGCCTCTCATTTATTTTGACCTTCATTAAGTTCCAAATAAAGTAAACTTTTTTCTGCACTACATGCTGAACTGATTCCTGGCACCTTTTGCAATCTTCTTGGTAAACAACTCTTGATTGATGTATTGCTCGCATCACAATTGACATGAAATGAAAATAATAAGGAGAATCTGATCCCATCCGTGTCTCTTACTGTAGCAGCAGCATTAGCCAAGATCATCTTCATCAACTGCTTCTCTTGGTATGACACATGCTGGACTGGTATAATTAAATAACGTATTACAAATAATTACAAAGTCTTGCTTTGGTTGCTTGAAAAACAAATGCAGTTTTATGTTGTTAATTATCCCAGTGTTTCAGGTAAAGTTTCATTACCAGTGAATATTCATTACATTGTTAATCAAAACAATAATTCAGAAATATTTAAATAACTCTTTATGCCAAATTGCAACTACATGTTTGTGTGCTAAGAGAGTCACTACAGTATGCCAGATTATGCAATTTTTGATTCCTTAACCCTTGTCGTGTTATGGACAATAAACATGTCAGATTACACATCTTGAAGAGCTGTTTTGTTCCTATTTGTCAGTATTTGTGTTGTGATGAAATTCTATCCTGGAGGGCCACATCCCTGCACAGATTAATTCTAACCCTGATTCAACACACCTCTTTAGGTTTCAAAAAAGCCTGAAGGACTCAATTAGTTTGATCAGGTGTGTTTAATTAGGGTTGGAACTAAACTGTGCAGAGCTGCAGCCCTCCAGGAACTGCATTTGTCACATGTGCTCTATCCTATCCCTTATCTTCTACCCTATGCCTTATAACATTTTAATTTAGAGCAGCGGTTCCCAAACTGGAATGCGCAGTCTGACCACCATGGGTGCATGAGAGAATGTTTGTAATGTACATTTCATCTTTAAGCATTTATCTTGGGTAAACTTCACATGTCAAATTTTTGAGAGAAAATAAATTCACTGAGAGAAAGAGAGAGAGAAAAAAATCACTACAAATTGTGATTCACAACCTATGCATACTCACTCATGTTTCAGTTTAACTTCTGCGTCACAATAGCCCCGGCCTTTCCCATAAGGCACTAAGGGATAGTACATTTCGTATTTTTTTCTATATTCATCAAAATGGACACCTGGTTAAAAACTGGCACTTTAAAAATTTAAGTGACAGTAGGGATGAACCATCTACATTGGCCTCTTCTATGGAGATGTGCAGTGGCCTTAAATATATGGACTCGGAGAATAAAGAACGAGGTGAAGAGGTGCAGGCGGAAGCAGAGAAATCCAGCAAAGATGTACTGACAGGGTCGGATTAACCAGTAGGCCTTATGGGCATAGGCCCAAGGGCCCGAGCGCAATTTTGGAGTGTCTTTTTAGGCTTAGTGCAAATAGCGCACCTAGTTGGAATAAGCTATGTTCACGGTTTACACCCATCAATGCCTGATTGACAGAGACAACATGATTAAAGAGCAACACAGTATTACGGCGTGAGTGGCGTACCTCGTAAAGCGCACAGCAAAATCTTTTGATGCGATTGATCATCAACCCGGTTCAAATCCACCATCTGCTGAACTCGTGCTACTTTTTCTTTCCTCATTACATATCAGATTGGCAATTATTTTTTTTTTTGTAATTGGAAGAAAACATTTTGAAATAATAATGCAAATGTAATATAGTCACAAGTGCCTCGTGGGTATTTAATAATGTTTTCGCCTATTTCGAATGTGTAATAGCATCTAAATAGTGATTATATTCTATAAAGTTATTTTCCACCTGGCGTTGAAATGTTGGCAGCATCTTAATAGAATTGATTTGTATCTACAATATTATCTACAATCTTCCGAACATCATCATTTGCCGCAACTAGCCCTACTTCACCGGTATTCTCTGACCTCATGGCTCCGTGTGAAGAATATTTAATAGATGGAAAGTCTTAATAAAGGTGCCTCCCTCTCTCTAAAAACAATATTTCTCAGACAACTGTATTTCCTCCAAGCAAAAAAAAATGTATTCATCTTTGCAAAAAAAAAAAATGTATACTATCATTTATTTGATGTTTGAATCTGACATAAAGCCACACTGAAAAGACATGAGGTTAGGCAGGCACTGCTGCAATGAAGACGGTGCAAGTGAGCTCACGGTTATTCTTGTTCAGTGGTTGTTCTTCATAGTAGTAGTAAAGTAAAGTTCAATAGGAGTCTGTTATTTTATATTTTACTCTGACTGCAAAAATCCTGAATGTTGATATCTCAGCTCAAAAATTAATCAAAACGTGAATAAATAATGGAAGATCAATGCCGGAGCTAAAGGGCTGGCTTCAAACAATGGGAGACAATCGACTATGATATCATGTCATTTTGTTTTTGATTGTCAGGATGTTGTAGGCCTAGTTATAATAATATCAGCCTGATCTCATGAGGACACGTAAGTATTTTACGTTTTGACATTTTAGTGGCTAATTCGTACGAATTCGTACGAGTTGAGTACGATTTTAAAAAGGACACGTGGCACCTAACCCCACGCCTAACCCTAACCGTCATTGGGTGATGAGCAAATCGTACTAAATTGTACGAATTAGATCATACGAATTCATCCCAATTAGCCACTAAATAAAAAAGTTACGAATTGCCGTGAGATTGTGTTGTTATACAATATAGTTATAATGATATTTATGCATGATCAAACTAGTGTTACTTTTTTCCACTTCATCAATGTCCAGCGGCAGGGTATAGCAGGTTGTTAATTTTTCTTGTGCAAAGGATGAGACGGACAAAAGTAATCAATGCATGCCCTTCTTTAACTTATTTTCGTGTTGTGCAAACAGCTCCCGGGTGGAATAACTTGAATGAACATAAAACAAAGCCAAATAAAACGTTCTTCCTCTGCTTCAGCTGCACAGCACACAGCGAGCTCACATCATCCAGCACACTTGTCGAACTACACTACCCACAATACAATTCATTATGGATTACAACTCCCGTAAATAGCAGTCTTAAAGCACCCACTTCTGTTTCCCCTCTCCTCCAACACTAGTGTGCAACTTAACAAAACTGATCCTAAAATTGTTTTACATTTGGTTTTGCAGTTGAATCTCAATAAATATTTCTTGCAGTTTTTAATCGTTTAAGTTCATTTGATTGACTATACATAAGTCAGTTGACATTACAGACATCCCAAGTCTCACAGAAGTTTGCGGGCATCCGGGAGTCTCTATGCATTTGCGGGAGACTCCAGGATGCCCAAACTAATGATAACATCCCGGAAATCACGTGTCTTATGCCCGGTCCTTAAATACGTTGCACATGCCTATCCATCGCATCCCTCTCAGCTCTTTAGGTACGTCACGCGCAACTCACTCCTACTACTCTTCACGTACATTGCGCACACTTGCCCCCACTGCTCTTCAGGTACATTGCACGCACGCCCCCACAGCTCTTCAGATACGTCGCGCGCACAGCACACGCACCCAGCACTCTTCACATACGTCTCGCACCATTTTGGTCATTATCAGTGCACTGTCACTTTAATTGAGCATGAGCAGCGTGGCAAAAATAGACCCAGCGCTCAAACTATCACAGCACTGCTGCTTTAGTGACGTTCACGCCTCACGCTGACGCGCTGCTTCTGCCTGCGGTATGAAAGCTGTAATCTGTTAACATAGACGCAAAAAAACTCGCGCTGCTCACGCTCTGCTTACGCTTGCGGTGTGAAACAGGCTTTATGTTCAGCTCTGCTATGTAAACAAACATTTCTCATCTGACCTAAGCAAATCCCATAGGTGACCTGTTTTGATCTCAAAAAGATGGATTTTCACCAAATCTTGGAGAGTTTGTGGATCTATTTTCCTTTATTTTCCATGAAAGTAACTGTATTTCCTAATGTGTATTACTTTAAAGTCCTGAAAGTTTATGATTCTCTCTTTTCTGAGGGATAATGTGTGCTTTCTGAATAATGAGTGTGGACTTCAAAGACCTTTTTCAGTTCAGATGAGACGTCTTGACTCGGGAGATTTAAGCAAGACACATCAGAGAGTGAAAGAGGATACCTTCAGTTTTAATAAGGACCACAAGGACACAAGCACAACAATAAAGTCAACAGAGTCGTGGCGATAGAATCAGACAAACACCGCTGTCACTAATTAAAACAAGCTCTCCTTGCTTTCATTTAAGAGAGGACATGACATGAACGAGGGCTTCTGCGTTAGTTCAGAAGATCCTCTCTGGCAAACAAAGCAGAGGACATTTCAGCTGGTCAGGGGAGGTATGCTCGAATGTAGAACGAGAGTGGCAGGCAATTACAGTTCAAAGGGGTAGACACGAAGACCACCTTAATTAGCTGTCCCACAGACCACATTTAGACAGAAACGTTGAGATAGACTGCACTAATGACAGCAAAAAGCATAGAGTTGCCTCAAAGAGGAGAACTTCAATGAAACCAAGCTACACATTAGCTGCTATACCATGTTCAGATCATGTTCACTCAGTTAACAAATTGGGGATTAGCATCGAGGACACAAGGTGAATCTCTAAGAACTGAGGAGTTTAACGTTTTCTTCAAATGTGTAGTTTTCAACTGATGACAACATCCAACACCCAACTGCAATATGGCACACAGATATACAGGGATTGAAAAATAAAAATACTGTTGGGAACATTCCACCAGTAAGAGCAGTGTGTGTGTAGGTTTAATTAGCAGAGCAACATCACAGTATTGCTTAAAATATTGCAATGCACACAACATTATGTGTGACATAGAGAGTTTAAGATCAGTGGCGCCCCCAGAAAATGTTCTTAGGGGTGGACAGAAGAGGCAACACCACATCTTGGGGTGACACAAAAAATAAATAAATAAATAAAATAAAAGTGTATGTATATATGTATATGTATATATATATATATATATATATATATATATATATATATATATATATATATATATATATATATATATATATATATATATGAGCAATATCACACGAGTAGCAGTGCGATTTGGCTGTATATCGGCACTGGAAGGAGGCGTTTGTTGGCAAAAGGCCGCAGGCTGAGTGCCTTAGTGCCCCCACCAATGCCAATATACAGCCAAATCGCACTGCTATAAGTGTGATTTTGCATTTATACAACAGTTTGACGAAATAATTGTATAAATAAAAACAAAATCAAACATGGAGAGTCTCAAAAACCCTTTTGTAAACCCTTTTGTTGAACTACTTTCTTCCGCTTTTGATTCAAATCATAAGCTGACAGTTAAACAGCCGAGCAAGCATCTTTTAAACTTTAAATCTGTAGTGTCTGCTTTTTATATATATATATATATATATATATATATATATATATATATATATATATATATATATATATATATATATATGAATTCGGTGTGATTATTTTCATACAGAGTATAGTTTTGTTTCTGGTAAACGAAATGATGTGTTTTTAATTTATCTAATTAAATGCTCTTGAAATATTGCCTTTTTTTTGCAAAAAAAAAAGAAATAAATCAGTAAATTTAAACTCGATAAAATCAAGAAGCAAATATTTGGTTAAAAAACACTTTTCATATATAAATAAATTTTCAGTTATTTCAAATATTTTTATTGTACAGCATACGGTATATGCCATGTCTACATTAATTAATAGGAAAATGGATTGGATTGGAAAATGAAAATACTGGTGCAAACATTCCACCAGTAAGAGCAGCGTGTGAAGGTTTAATTAGCAGAGCAATATCACAATATTGCTTAAAATATTGCAATGCACACAACATTATGGGTGACATTTAGAGTTCAAGATCAGTGGCGCCTGGAGAAAATGTTCTTAGGGGTGGACAGAAGAGGCAACACCAAATATTGGAGTGGCACACACACAGACACACACAAACACAAAAATAAAAAATAAAAAAAATTAAATAATAATAATAATTTATATATATATATATATATATATATATATATATATATATATATATATATATATATATATATATATATATATATATATATATATATATGAATTCAGTGTGATTATTTTCATATGGTGTATGATTTTGTTTCTGGTAAATGAATTAAAGTGTTTTTAATTTATTTAATAAATGCTCTTGAAATATTGCATTATCTTGCAAAAAAAATACAAATCTGTAAATTCAAATTCAATAAAATCAAGAAACCAATATTTAGTTAAAAACACTTTTCATATATAAATAACTTTAGTTATTTTACATATTTTTATTGTACAGCATACGGTATATGCCATGTCTAAAATTTATGAAGAATAATGAATGAATTAATAAAACAAACAAATGAACAAAAGGCATTACTATATACACACACACTCACTATACAGACTAATAATATCATTTACCCATATTCCTTTTTGAGCCACATTATTATTAATACAGCTTCTTTTATTGGTATATCTTAAGGTATATAATAAATTGCCCATGCTGTCTATATTAAAGGTGTGTGTGTGCTGTCAACGATGATCGGGGAGGGTGGGGAATGAATTAGCTACATCAGTGACACAAATCAATCCACAATAATTTACTGACAGCTATTTATTTATTATTCTATTATTCCATTTATTTGTTAAAATATTGTGAATTACCGTAAGTACATTTAAATTATTAATATCAACAGCAAAATCATATTGGGGTGGCCACAGGGTCAGAGTTTACACCCCTTGGCCACTCCTTAAAGGCGCCCCTGTTCAAGATGAAAATTTGTCGGTGCGCATCTCACTGCCGCATCTATGACCAAGACAGCAAGTGTTTGTGATGTATCAAGAGCCAAAAAAAAAAAAAATTAAAAATTGTAAAACCACAGTTTTCCAACTAAATGGGCATCTCAACTCTCATTTTTCCACCAAAACCGTTTGTCGGGAACTCCACAGGGTCAAGATACATGGCCGGGCTTCTTTAGTCCACCTTCACTGCCTTTCCCACATCCAGGAGAGTTACGGTGTGGAAAAGCCCCAAATAAGTGATGGGTGTGGAACAGTGATGGTTTGGGCTGCATTATCATGGTTTTCCCAAGACCCAATACTTATGTTAGATGAGCACATCACTGCCAAGCATACCTGCCAACACTCCCGTTTTTCCCAGGAGTCTCCTGTATTTCAGACCCATCTCCCACTCATCACCCGTATTGATCTTTCTCCCGGAAAACTCCCGGAATTCCACCCCCCCCCCCCCCCCCCCTCCCGATTCTCAGCTTTTTGGTTCAGTCCCCATGCGCACCTAACCAAATGCGCAACCATCCTCATTCAGTTCGCGCGCACAATGCTTTCATAATGGCATTGCACATGGCATAAAATACAGAAAGCAATGATTGGTCTAGAAACAACAGGGTATGCAATAACACAATAAGAAGTGACTATCATAACAGACTGAACCCAGCAGTAAGGGCGTTTAGCTGTTAATAGTATTGCATTATTTTACAAACAAATGAAACTAACAAATGAAAAATGTGCCAACAAGCAAACAAACAAAGAAATAAATAAAACAAACAAATGAACTGTCTGATTTAAAAAAAGAAATAATTGTTTATGCAATTTAATGAATCTGTTAACTGAGAAAAAGCTGATAACACTAAACTAAGATCAAAAACTTTAATGAAAATTTGTTAATATATAGAACCTTAAATGTTTAATCAAAGGCGGCAACATTAAGGCTCCAAAAATACAAATTTATTCAATTAAAAAGGCTGACACAGAGCGTGTAACGTTTCGAGCCACCCGGCTATATTATGGTTTATTTATATATATATATATATATAATATATGTAACGGTATTGTAAATACCGTCATACCGCAATATAAATTTTTTTCGATATTACCGAAGTCGCATGACTCGGTAAAACTATAGGTCTTCTGAGAAAATTTGCTCAGGCGAATGAAGCGAACGGGAGGTAGCGAAAACTACAATTCCCATCAGCCCATGCTTGACAATCATCCCTTGCGGTCTGTTGTCGCTACAGATCCAGTAATGCGGAAATGGAGTGTGCTGCTAGAAGCGGGGATGTAAAGGAGCTGGAAAACTCTAAAGCGGGTGTTGTCGCCGCGCGCGTACTGAATAGCGGTGTTGTCGCGCGCGTACTGAATAGCGGTGTTGTCGCGCGAGTTCTTATCAGCTGTGTTGTCGCGCGAGTTCTTATCAGCTGTGTTGTCGCGCGAGTTCTTATCAGCTGTGTTGTTGCGCGCGTACTGAATAGCGGTGTTGTCAGCACACTGTTCAGATTGATGCAGACATGAGATCTCTATCTCACTCATGGTTTGTCCTCTCAAGTGGGGGAAAGACAATGCACAACGTTACCCACTGCTGTCAACCTGGGCCAAGTCATATCTCTCTTGTCCCAGAAACCTCAGTCCCAAATGAGAGGGTTTTTTTCTGTTGCAGGGGACATTGTAAATGCCCAGAGATACCAGCTTTACCAGATTATATTTATATGATAATTTTCCTTTAAACCCATCTCTATCTAAGTGAGTGAGTGATTAAATGTTGAATGTGATGAGTTTTCAACAATACTAAATTGAAACTTTATTCTTTTACATGGTTTCAAAGCTTACAGATAGATGGCTAATTTGTATGTCATTGACACTTTTGGCACTTTTTTGGAGTATTTTCATAAGTTTTGTTTTTTCCTGTAAATGATTCAATAAATACCGTACCGTGACATTCATACCGAGGTATTACCGTACAGTGAAATTCTGATACCGTTACATCCCTTATATATATATATATATATATATATATATATATATATATATATATATATATATATATATATATATATATATATATATATACATACATACATAAATATATATATATTTTTTTTTTTGTAATTTGACTTGAAATATCTAAAGCTATAGACTATATGTGAATGTATACATGTATTCATGTGTATATATGTATATGTATATATGAATGATTGTGTATGTATACATATGCATGTATGTATATGTGGGCATATATGCGAGAGGAGATCATATGATCCGGAAGTGTACAAAAAGGAGCACCTGATTTTGATGAACATTGTCAGTGTCAGCCTTTTTAATTTAATAAATTTGTATTTTTGGAGCCTTGGTGTTGCCGCCTTTGATTAACATTTAGTTTGCACTTTTTGCGGTTTTGGCTGAGCACCCAATTAAGAGAGATGTGCATGCTTTTGTACAGTTTTTTCAATATATAGAACCTTAAAATGTACTCAAAATATTAATAAATGCTCTGATATAGATTTGGAACAACATATTTAATTCATAAATATAAAAGTATGTTTAATTTAGAGTGTTTGTTACCCAATGGTGTTCCTAAATCCAACTTCTTCTTTTTTTTTTTTTTTGGCCTTGTAGAAATGTAAATATTTGAAGCAGTACATTCTGCATGCCTCAAGGTCTCCATGACCACAATCTCCCAGGTCTCCATGTTCACACAAACATTTTGATTGATTCAACTAATGCAAATACTTCATGCCCAAAGGAAAGAGCTGCATATTAATAATCAGTGTCTTCCATGTGGTAAGTACTACAGTAATACTTGCTTTTGACAGCTACCCAGCATTTACTGGAATAATATCAACTGTAAGCTATACCCGCTACTCACATTTTGTAAATAACACCAGGCCTGCTGTTAAATGATAGTTTTTATTGCAGAAATGGATCACTAAATCGTTTCTCTCTGTATCTCTTGCTTTCTCTCTCACCCTCAAAGATATCCTTCTCCACCCTCCACCTCCGCACCTTCATCTTCTATAGGAAACTATGGGGCTGCTTGCTAATTAGCTTCACCTCAGATGCCTTGTTGTTTTGGGGGGGTGTTTAGTGTCATTTCCAGTAGAAATTTGTGTGTGTGTGTGTGTGCGCTTACCTTTGCCTCGTGAATTCCATAATGTCTGTAAGCTGCTCCTTTATCCAACTTTGTTAGAGGGATTGTAGGAAATTACTGAGATAGAGGCTGAAAAAATACAGAAAAAGCTGGTAAATTGGGCTGATTAGTATTTCATTAAGCTTAACTGACCTATCCAACACCGCTCATTAAAAATACATGCTTCAGTCTACAATTTTGTGTAACATGCTTCAATACGTTTGACTGGTAGACTAACAATTGTTGTTCCTTTTCATTCATTCATTCATTCATTTATTCATTTTCTTGTCGGCTTAGTCCCTTTATTAATCCGGGGTCCCCACAGCGGAATGAACCGCTAACTTATCCAGCAAGTTTTTACACAACGGATGCCCTTCCAGCCGCAACCCATCTCCGGGAAACATCAACACACATTCACACACACACACACACACACACACACACACACACACACACACACACTACGGACAATTTAGCCTACCCAATTCACCTGTACCGCATGTCTTTGGACTGTGGGGGAAACTGGAGCACCCGGAGGGAACCCACGCGGAGGCAGGAAGAACATGCAAACTCCTCACAGAAACACCAACTGAGCCAAGGTTCAAACCAGCGACCCAGCAACCTTCTGAAGCACCACAATACAGCAAAGTGTTTATTTTTTGAATATGTTTACCTTGCCTATCTATCTCCAACTTTTCTGGTGTGGTCAGTAGCTAAAAAGCAAAACCTGATCTTTTTATTCATGTACTGTTTATTGTCTGACTGGCAGCAGAATATGCTGTCGGGAAAGAAATTCATACATGAGAACAGAGAGCAAATGGAGACTTAAGTTTTGTCATATTATGCTTCTGAGAGTAATTTGTGCATCCTGTGTCCTGTTGAGCTTTCAACAGTAAGTGTGTTCATCCACAGCATCCCACAAATTATGCTTAATAAACATACACCATGTAGGCTCATGTAAACACTTGAACTGTAATTGATCAGTGGGTAAAATTCAAAAACAAAAAGTATGATTGGCACATGTAGATCTTTTGAAAGGTGTCTTGTAAACTCTATAAACAAGCTTGCTTTCTCTACTTAATTGTATTTTTTTTACACACTTTTTACTATTTTTAATTATCTTTACTATTTCTTTAAACAATCTAATTTCCTACATCTGTTTAAGACCTGACATCAATTCTAAATTAATTAAGAAATTGATTGATATTATATTAATATATTGCGATAATTCATATAAACAATGTATAACTTTTCATGTATTATACAGTAGGTATACACTCATCGGCCACTTTATTAGGCACACCTTACTAGTACCGGGTTGGACCCCCTTTTGCCTCCATATATGCCTTAATCCTTTTTGGCATAGATTCAACAAGGTACTAGAAAAATTCCTTAGAGATTTTGGTCCCTATTGACATGATAGCATCAGGCAATTGCTGCAGATTTGTTGGCTGCATGTCTGTGATGCGAATATCCTGTTCCACCACATCCCAAAGATGCTCTAATGGATTGAGATCTGATGAGTGTGGATTACAGTGAACTCATTGTCATGTTCAGGAAACTTAGGACTGACCCATGCTTTCATGTTGTTGATGCCAAATTCTGACCCTACCATCTGAATGTCGCAGCAGAAATCGAGACACATCAGATCAGGTAACGTTTTTTTAATCTAATATTGTGCAATTTTGGTCAACCTGCGCAAATATTACCCTCAGTTTCCTGTTTTTATCTGACTGGAGTGGCACTTGGTGTGGTCTTCTGCTGCTGAAGCCCATTCGTTTCAAGGTTCAATGTATGTGCGGTGCATTCAGAGATGCTTTTCTGCATACTTCAGTTGTAATTAATGGTTATTTAAGTTACTATTGCCTTTCTCTTGGCTGGAACCAGTCTGGCCATTCTCCTCTGACCTCAGGCATCAACAAGGCATTTGTGCCCACTGAACTGCCATTCACTGGATATTTTATATTTTTTTGACCATTCTCTGTAAACCCTAGCGATGGTTGTGTGTGAAAATCCCAGTAGATCAGTAGTGTCTGACCAACAACCATGCCACGTTCAAAGTCACCTAAATCACGTTTCGTCCCCATTCTGAGCAGATTATCTTGACCATGTCTACATGCCTAAATGCATAAAGTAAAAATCTAGGTTTTTCCACAAATTATTGATGTCTTAAACTCTTCTTAAGCTAAAAATGTATATATCTGAAATCATGGCAATTTTCGTTATTTTTTAAAAATAAATGCATCAGTAGTTTACAGAATAAAGCAAAACATAGTTTTACTCAAACACAACAAAGAATAAATCCTGTAAATACAATTATAAAATCTATACATAGTACTGAATAGTCTTTTGAGTTATGATGAAATGAAATCCCTTTCGACTAAACAGTCACTTACTGACTTAAGTGATTGATTCAGCTAAGCTCAAGCACCAGATTACAAACAACTAGTATTAGTTGATATCACAGGTCTGTAGAGCACTTGATAATTATATCCTCTCCTCTTGGAATACAAGTCAGTCCATTAAAGTCTTGAGGAGAATAGAGAGGGACCGGGCTTTCACTGAGACTTAGCCTTGCCTCTTCAGCACTCTGCCAGGAAAGCTAATTATAATGGTGAGAAGGTAAGACTCCGTAAAAGGACCTTGGGGGAACAAATTGGTCTAAAGAAACTAGCAATTTAATGTGGATTTCTCTAGAAGAAAGAACAGTTAAAATATTGATTGTTTTAAGTACAATCTGGCCCACCGAGATGGATATTTTTGTGTGTGTGAGAAAATGACTAAAGGCTTCTACAGGCTGTGCAAGTTCAGCAATCTTATAGGATTATTACAAATCACACTGTGCAACATGGATCTCATAAACTTGGATACAATATGTAAAGTCATATGAAAAAATTAGGACACCCAATGAGAGCCTGGTTATTTTGTATTTTTTAATTTATGATTATTTAATCTGAATTTTAACATTACCCTGCTGAAAAATCCAGCTTAAACCAGCCTAGGCAGGTTGGCTGGTTTTAGCTGGTTGACCAGCCTGGTTTTAGAGGGGTTTTGGCCATTTCCAGGTTTAAGCTGGATATAGCTGGTTTTGGCTGGACTCCCAGCTTGGCTAGGCTGGTCAAGCTGATTTTAGCTGGTCAGCTCCCAGCCTGACCAGCTAAGACCAGGCTGGAAATGGCTGGAAACCAGCCTGGAAGTGGCCAAAACCCCTCTAAAACCAGCCTGGTCGACCAGCTAAAACCAGCCAATCAGCCTAGGCTTGTTTAAGCTGGACTTTTCAGCAGGGTACTTAAATATTAGGGTAATACAACTAAACAATCAAGGCATAAAAATAAAAATATGTAAATTAAAGATTTAATTCTACAAAAATCCATATTCTAACTAAGAAAAAAAGTTAGGGCACTTCACATTTATTCACATCTAAAAGGGCTCAAATCACAGACAGGTGTACCACAACAGGTGTACATTATTAGTGTGGCATGAGGGTGGGACTAAAGCTGCGGTCACACTTGAGTTTTCAAGTGTCAAAACACTTAAGTTTTCAAGTTGTTTAATCTCACACTTGAGATTAAACAAGCTTATTAGACATTTAAAAAAAGCGAGCGATTGCTCCATGTTTTAAATTTCTGTCCAAAGAGATCATGTTTTGATCCTCGGTTGGTCTCATGCAGTTTTGTGATGCAATTCCGCAGATCAGAGTTCACCAAGCTTGAACTTTGAACCGCAGCGACCTGCGAAACTTGACGCATGACCCTTCGTTTCCGGTCTAACGCATTCACGTGCGTATGAATGGAAGTCTATGGGAAGAAAAGCCCAGTGTGACCGAAGCTTAAGGCTTGGTAGAAGGACCAATACAATAACTGGAACACTAGAGTTAAATTACCACTGAAACTATTGCGAATGAAGCACGACATATCTCTCCTCTAACAAAGAACATGAGATGTAGATATGATCAAATGTTTTCTTTTATTACAACTTAACCATCTTCAAAAGCAGGCAACATTCACACTTAAAATGAAGATAGTGGTTGCAAAACAAAAACAAAAAAAATAAATAAATAAAACCACATTCAACCAGAGGAGCTGAAGTTTACCACAGTTGGGCAGGTTGGCACTGGGTCCAAAGTTAGTCCAGTGTGCATGGTTATTAGTCTTGGTGTACAAACTAGTGCACAGTTGGCATATCTTTTAGTTGCTGCAGTTTTGTTCCGTGCAGAAATGCGGTGTTGAGAAGCCTTTATGATTTATTAACAGTGGCTAATTAAATTGCGGTTAATAGTGAAGCCGGTTAATTGTTGCATGCCTAACCATGATAATAAGTGTTGAATTCTTTTGCTCATGAACATGATTTCTGCAGGAGTCTCATAGGACAACTCCCATTCTTCCACAATACGTGTAAATACGTTCTCTATACTCATGAGAATTGATTAAGGTGCCTTTTACTTGTCAAAACACTGTAACTTGACAGTTCTTGAGCATTTTGTTGCACAATAAACAAACCGTACATCTTGCACATTTAGGATTTAAACTAGTTACTTATCGGGAACAAATGTTTTAAAAAACACACAAAACAGCTTTAAGTTTTTAGTTACGTAAGCTGAGATGTATGCTATTCCTTTTATGCTAATGAAAGACTACTGAGACATTCCAAGCTTGGGATGGGTTCTCCTGGCATGGCAGAGTTCATCACAACTCCAATGCACATCACTGCCCTTTGCTTACAGTAACCATGTGCTTTTTACTATACACAATTAATCTGCTTTTGATCTTCTTTAAAGGTTCGCAAAACCCTCAAGTACTTTTTTGAGATTTTAACAGATTTGTGTTTAAAGCATCAGTTAAGACAATGTTAGCACCCTACAATGTCAGCTTTACTTGTGGGAAAAACACATATAAATTTTTGAGCTTTTGTCAGCTAATTTCAGCTTCCGGGTTTTAAATGATTTTTGGAGCGGGATCAAAGTCTGCGACGTAGCGCAAATCTGCAAGTGCAAAAATGACGTGTCGGTTTCTCATTAATATTCATAGCTGAGTTTTCTTATCCTATGAGAAGAGCCAGCTTCTTGATTATTCATGACTGCATATGCTTTCCGAAGGCAAGGCAGACCTGCCAGTGCCAAGCTGTGAGACATGGACCCACAGCACAGAGTATTTAGCTGTTCATGAAGGATCGTATGTGTTTGATTCCATGATTCACAGGATTTGTTGCATGTTTTTTCCTGTGATGCTATCAGGGCCGATACAGCAAAGCTGTTTGTGTGCAGCAAGCATTTGTGTCAGGAGAGCAGTATGAGAATTGGAGAACGGTGGACTTCGTCCTCTGGATTACCAACAGGGCTAATGGTTAAAATTGACAGGCCAAGAGACCTGCTGCACGAGTCTGCATTCAGACCTATGATACAGACCCAGGGATTGAGGAAAAAGTCCTCATTATTAGTGTTTATATGAACACGATTATCCTTATAATGATAGAAATTGTGGTTATCTGAATATGAAATTATGAATAACAAATGTAGCAGGGCATTAAATTACTGTTTATTTCTTTGAATTTTAACTTTGTAAACTATAAAATCATGCGTCTCCTCACGGTTTGTGTCTCATTTTGTGAGCTGACTGACAACAGTTGTTCGCTCCCCTCCGACTCCCCTGCTGGCCACGCCCACTCCTGCCCTTTGCTCGCGGAGCTCCACGCTCATTATGATGCATCTTTGGAAAAAATTCGGAGGTAAACCTGAACCGAAAGTGGAGGGTGTTATGACCCTTTAACATAACTTAGTAAAGTTTATGACTTAAGCGCTGTAATGATGAAATAATCAGACACATTGATTGATTGTATCTTAATTTACAATATATTTACTATTGTTGAGTCATGGCCTGAGGAGAGTATGTTAATGTTCTTCTCCCCCACTTTATCTCCTCAACTTTGCCCTCATGTTCAGCTGATTTTGGGGGTTGGCTTTCACTCATATTTGACAATGCTTTGCTCAGGGTTTAATAAGGAACGGTAACTGTTGATCTGGGAGAATGCCTCTCGCGCGCACCAGTGCCTCATACGCTAGCAAAGACAGGTTCACTGTCTTTGTTGCTCAGCAGTGCATATGTTACAGCTAATTTCTTTATGTTAGTTTGTTTCATTCTACTGTCTTCATATTTAAACATGTAACCTAATAAAAAATTTGCCTGCTTTAAGGCGTTGAGACTCTTTCTCTATTAATGATGATAACAACTTTAAAGGAGTTAGATTAATTACAATGGAGTCAGATAAATAATTAATTTAAACACGACGTCCTCCAACTGCTTTCTGTTCTCGATTATTGGTTCAGAATAGCAGCGTAAGCTTCAAGCCTTACAACCTGAAAAAAAAGAAAAAAAGTAAGTAATGTGCATCCATATAGTGCAATCATGGGGGGGGGGTGCATCCACCAGTGTGCATCGTTCACTTGGATGACACGACGGCAGCCACAGGACAACAACACCAGTGTGCTCACCACACACCAGCTATAGGTGGAGTGGAGAAATAGTGATACAAATAATTCAGTGAACAAGAATGCCTTGGTGGGTAAGGGCCAAGAGATGAAATTTGGCCAAAACACAGTGGTTACACCCCTACTCTTTACAAGAAGTGCCATGAGATTTTTAATGACCACAAATAGTCAGCAACTTGGGTTAACGCCTCATCCGTAAGATGGGGATCACTGACCGTATGGCTTTCCTTTTTACTATACTTTGGCATAAGGACTCGCACAGACCATAGGTCGGGTGCCCCTGTTGGCCTCCCTAACACCACTTTAAAACTCTATAGGAAAATCTAAAGGCAACTACTGGTGAATTATTTCTAATCGTTCCTACATAATTCTACTGTGTTTTCTATGTGCTCTGAAAAGGAGGGTAAACTGACTGATTTGGGATGCCAGTGTTGCATATAAAGCTTGGCGTGTAAGGTTCAGTGACAAGTCACTCTGATCAATACATCATTCCTTGTTGCATTTTAAGGAGGAGTGTTGGGCTCAGGCTAGCAACCTCACATGGAATTAAGAGCAAAGGAAAACTCTACACCTGGCAGAAGAAGCAAAGCAAACCAGGCAATCATACTTATGAAGAATGGGGATCAAATACAAGAGGACATCTCAGCCTGACAGCAGATCTCCTAACACCAAAATGCCAAATGCCAGCTGGATGTTGGAATGTCAGAACTCTGCACCAAACAGTAGGACTAGCATAGACAATGAATGAAATGAACAGATACAGTACAATCTGAGTCTTCTTGAAATTACAAAGGCGAGATGAACTAAGACAGCAAGCAGGATTTTCAAGAGAAACATTCTCGGTGTGCTACTGTATGGTAGAGAATGCTGAAAACATGACCTCAGCCATTGCTGGATGTGTTTTAAAGAGACCCTATTTTGCATTATAAAAGATCCTATTTCAGTTTTGGGGGTCTCTAACAACAGTCTGATATGCATGCAAGGCCAAAAAACACTTTCATTGTTCAATAATATGCATTTATTTTTACCTAATTATCCCAACGACTCCCTTATGATTCCTTCCAGTGGTCTCTTTTGATGGTCCAGGGGTGGTCCAGAATGTAATTTTAAGGCTTGGTTGTGTTTAAGATGCGAAGCAATGTGTGCTCATGTTTCAATTAAAGGAAATCGTGTTATTTTTTCATAAATCTCACTTTGATTATACACAGCTACTCAGCTAACATGAAAACGACTGACATATTTTCTAGTTCCTCTGAAAGGCCCGTCCACAAGTGACTCTGATTGGTCATCGTCATGATGTGCTGCGATTTGGGGATCGGCTCCATGTCACACTCGTACAAGCACGTGCTTTTCTGCTGTGTAAGCAGTCAGTCAACCTCCTGCTCGCTCTCTAAAATAAAATCTGACATGGGTCGAGTGAAACAAGTGTAACGAGTGAAAATGGAGTGCGGCTCCTTTAAGAGAGATCCTCTTTGTGTGTGTCTATGTGTGTGCATGTGAATGTGTGAACTTTCTGTAACAAGCTCATGTGTGCGGGACTTTCTTTTTCTCTGATGCTCGCATTAAGTTATTTTCTGTATTATATCGTGACAGAAGAATAAAACACAAGATGTGGGATGAGACCTGTGTGAGCCTTGATTTCTTTTTTTGCTGCTACACAATTTAGGTGAGCTCTCCAGTATTTTTTTTAAACTCAACGCGTTACACGACGTCTTTCACACATATCCAGAATATGCAGGTGTAAGTAATATGAATCATCCACATATCTTTTGCGACATCATTATCTGAGATGTAAAACGCATGGAAAAGCTGCCTATAGAGAATCAATGCAAAGTCGCGCACACACATAGAGAGAAGCTGCACGTGCTGGTGAAATGTGTGTGTGGGTGTTTATAGCAGTTTGACTGATGAATATGAATTTGTAGCTAAATCGTTTGCGGTGCAAAACAGCATTTCCCATTGTTTACATCGTTGCTACAGCATACCGTTAATGCTAGACACCTTACATGTCATGTTACAGGTTGTAGTTCACAGCTTCTGCTTTGGGGTGATTTTAACCGAATCCAGCGCTGAACTGGGAGAAATTCTGGAGCTGTGTTTTGTCAAATCATGCTTGCTATGTATTTTATAATTCTCTGGAACATAATTAATATTGAACAGTAAGCACTTCTGTCTTTGTGTCGTGTGCTTTGAAAGCTCAAATACAGAAACAGAGAAGCTCTGTGGAAACAGCAGCATTTGGACGCATTTTAGCTCTATCTCTGCTATATCGTTACAGCGCCTCTGGCCACGGCCCTTGGTTGCGCAGTGTGTGTGCATGGTAAAAGAACCTTTGTGATCTCATAAGGGCCAGAAGTATTTTTTTGTATTCCCCAAAATTTGTTCATTGTAGGGTTTGCTAAGCTAACTCTGTGAAAACCAAGGTCTCCCTTTCCATTGAAATATAAGCATCTGTACTTTGTTCACACTAGGGTTGGGCATCTAAGCTAACATGCCGATCCGATACGCATCTCGATGCAAAGAATACGATCCGATATATAAGCGATACATTTGTGACATATTGCGATGCAACACGATACGATTCACACCCATATCACGATACAATGCGATAATTCAGCACTAACTAATTAGATCAAGTTTATGAGATTATGTGAAAGAGGATGCTGTGCCATTGAATGAGTTTGATTATTTATTAACCAAGCAAAATCAAGACATTTTTTACAAACTGGCTCTTCTCTCAGAGCCAGAGTGTCAGTTTACAGTAGAGGGCCATTTTAGAACATATAGCACATATTATTTAAGTATTTTCAAGATAAACAGAATGTATAAGTGCAATATATATTAAAAATATATATATTTGCACTCTTTCAACATAAAGGTTTAGCATTGCACAACAACAATTGTGATTTAACTTTTCAACTATGAAAACAAGTTTTACAAAGATATATTTTGCCACTGAATATTCAAAACTTAAGGTGGTGAACTAGCAGTGTTATGCTGCTTTGAAACATCACTGTCACTGTAAACAACAGGCTGATAAAAATATAATTAAATAAAAATTAACAGGAGGAGGTGTTTAAAAAATTCGTTCTCCGTGACACTAGGCTAAATATCTTTGCAGATGAACAATGCAGTAACATCCGTTATTGGTGTAGAGCGCACAAAACTGTTGCGCATGGAAAAAAACTTGCAATGCTTTTCTCACCACTTTTGGAGCTGGTAGCTACAGTTGAAGCAGTGCAGGAAGCCGGGGATGCAGCAACACTGGAAGATGCTTCCACAACAACACCGCGGCGCCGTGTATTTTACAGATGTGCGGCACATTTTGCAAATTGCATCTGTCCTGTCATGTCGTCCATCCTTAAATCCATAATGTTGCCATACTTTAGATTTTAAACCCAGTGGGGAATAAAATGTTTGTTTTGCTTCTCGCGCTTTCTGAGGGCGCACCACTAGCTTCATCCGCACGCCTGATACACTGAGTTGTAGTGTAAGTGTACACATCCGCAAGTCCGTTGCTAAGGCATACTTTATGTAGGTTGATTAAATTATGCGCCAAAAACAGGTTGACAACACTTGTTAATAAATAAAAAAATACATTCTATATTAAAAATATAAGTTGTATCTTGGAAAAACCGATGCATCTCGCAAAAACCGATGCATCTCGATTTGCTTCCAAAATTTCATTCATCCTCTGCTGCTCAACCGATGCACTCGCATCGTGCACGCGCATGACCGCGTATCGATACATATCGGTTAATCTTCCCATCCCTAGTTCACACAGCTACATTACACATCAACTAAAGTTTAAAATATGATATCGTAGTGGACCACCCCTTTAATGACTTGGAATTGGACGGTTCAAATGAAAAAATAAATAAATAAATAAATAAAAGATGTGCCAGATGCAAAGTATGCAACACAAGAATATTTGACGTGATAACTACGATGAGAAATTTCATTTGACTTGCTTAATTTGTCTGAACTGTGACTTGAGACTTGATTAGAGACTTGCTTAGACTTAACCATGGGTGACTTCTCCCTACCTGCAGTATGCTGTGTAGCTAAACAGATTTTTAAAAATACTAATTGGCTAATAAATTCCTGCAAAACCATAGGGTATAGAGGGAATAGTCTGAAAATAAGCAATTATGCTGTGTGGTGAGTGGTTGTAGTGGGTGAAAAGGTCTAGTTGAAGCCAGAGGTCAGAGGAGGGTTGCCAGATGGGTTCGATCTGAGGTAAAAATAACTTGTATAACAACTTGTTGCAACCAAGGTCTGAACACACATCACATCAAATCTTGAAGCAAATGAGCTTCAGGAGCAAAAGAACAGCACAGCGGAGACAATCCTGTCAGCTAAGAAAAGCGAAGAGAGATTTCAAACAGAAACAGACTATACAAAAAGTTTTCTGGATTTGTTTGATTTCTCCTACAGTGTTCGGATAGTAGGGTCAGAATGTCACGTAAGCAACATAAAAAGAACGAATCCATCCTGCCTTTTTCAATGGTTGGTGTTGCTACTATTGGTGTAGAGGCTATTTTCTTGTCACAATTTAGTACAAATTGAGCACAGCTTGAAAGCCACAATCTACCTCAGTATTGTTTCTGACCATGTCCATCCCTTTTTGACTATAGTCTACTCATCTTTTGATGGCTACATCCATCAGGATTCTGAAATTTCAGTCATTATTTACTCACCCTACACTGGTTTCAAACAAGTTTGAGTTTTTATTTTTTTTTTTTTTTCTGTTGAACTCAAAGGAAGTTAGTTTGAAGAATGTTGGAAACCTGTAACCATTGATATCCATAGTAGAAAAAGCAAACAGCATGGAAGTCAAAGGTTTCAGGCTTTCAACAATCATTCATTCATTTTCGTTTTATCTTAGTCCCTTTATTAACCAGGGGTCACCACAGCGGAATGAACCGCCAACTTATCCAGCATATGTTTTAAGCAACAGATGCCCTTCCAGCTGCAGCAACCCTGTGAAACACTCATTCACACACATACACAACGGACAATTTTAGCTTACCCAATTCACCTATAGCACATGTCTTTGGACTGTGGGGGAAATCGGAGCACCCAGAGAAAACCCACACAAACACAGGGAGAACATGCAAACTCCACACAGAAATGCCTGAACCAGCCGAGGCTCAAACCAGCAACCTTCTTGCTGTGATGCCCCACTGCGCCACCCAGGCTTTCAACATTCTAGATAGTATTTGTTTTTTGTGGTGAACAGAACAAAGTGACTCAACCAGATTTGTAACAAGTGGGGAGTTTAAATTACATATATCTGTATTATTTTGGGGTGAACTTTCCATTTAAAGCACATCTAGAGGAAAAAAAACATAATTATAACTGACAATTTAAACTCAAATTAAACTCACTTGTTTCTCTGTGAAGTGGAGGTTGCGTGAAGGAGGATCATTTGTATGGAGGTTCAGCCCTAATTTTACCACTTCATCACCGCGTCCTTCAGCAGGGTGTTTAAATGTTGCTCTAGGGGGGCTGTTAGTGTACTGATGAAAGGTAAAGATGAAAAGCTGCACATAACTGAAGTTCACATGACAGCTGATTACAGGACGTTTCATACTATCACTAATGTCCCTTTAAGGCACATCAGTCCAGTCAGCAGCGATATTTCTAATGCCTCCGGGCAGCTGTTCGCAGAAGTACAGCTCATATCTACTTTATCTGCATTAGTGGATGTTGAAATTATATTTCCAAATTTTGGATGATTTTTAAAATCATATATACATAAATATATAAAATATAGGCTAGAACACTTAATCAGAGATGGTTAAGCAACCAGAAATAAATCAATTAATTAAATGGAAAATACCTGTGGTGCTTACATTTCCATAATCAATTGGACATTATGCTTTGATGGAGATTGATCCTTCATGTCATAGGTTAAGGATTTTATCATTCATTCATTCATTCATTCATTTTCCTTCAGCCTAGTCTCTGTTTCAGAGATCGCCACAGCGGAATGAACTGTCAACTATTCTGGTATAACACCGAGAATTTAACACTGATGAGTTTGCTGTGTGGCCCAGCCGGGACTCGAACCAGCAACCTTCTTGCAACTAACCACTAAGCCACTTTGGTTTTAAATAGTTTTTATTTTTATTTTTTTGTTATGTCTAATACTATCTTTATGCTTTCAAAACAAAGGATTGTGTTGCTCCAAAGTTGAATAAAATGTCTTTATATATGTTAAGACGATGAAAAAAGGCCACAGAATGATGGAAGGATGAGTTAACAATGATAGATTTTTCCTTCTGTGGTCAACTAACCCTTCATGGTTAACACAAATTGCCACAGTTTACTCAGTCTCACGGTTTTTACAAACATGCCTGACCTTCTTTCTTTCTTCAGAAATTTAAAATAATTAACAGCTCACTGTTATTGACACAACTGCAGTAGAGGGTTGCAGCAGTGACGTCAAAAGCCAGAAGACAAATTTGTTGCTGGTTCTGAGATATGTTTATGGATTTTAACACCAAGGTTTTCAGTTTATGATTAAAAAGTATATGCTATATAAGGTAACTGTTAAGGGTAATAAGGGTACATTTTAAAATGTTAAGTGTGTAATTCACATTGTAAAAAAAAAAATACTGAAAAGTCATATTCACCACAGACCTTATTTTGCTCATGACTTTGTTTGCTCATGACTATGTTGCAAACATAACACTTTATTTTTCATGTTTAAAACTTGTGCGCAGAGGCTTCAAAGCATGTATCAAAAAAAAAAACGATACATCTCGCAGTGAAGCTGTGTACCGGAGCTTAATTCATTTTGCCATTGGACGTTACTGATTACGTCATGAAGCTTCATTTTCGCCTATACCCACGTGACTGCTTTGAATTTTGATTCTAAGGTTTAAACACCCTCATGGGTAAGTAAAGTGTATAGCGAGAGATTAGGCGTCGATTACATACATTTCTACTGTTTCAAAGCACTGGTCCTGCACACTAGTAATTCAATTAAAATAAATAAAATAAAATAGTAATTTATAGTAAAAAGGTTTTGAACCATACTAAAGTGTATTAGTTTATTTTTTTTACAACTATCTTTAAAGAAAACCCCTGCATATCGTAGTATAGTGTTTAACGGAGGCCAGCTGGCGAATACAGGCCCAAACGCATCGCTCACATAGCCTTCTCCTAGAGCATTTGCCTCCCATGCAGGAATCACTGGTTTGACCCCTGCTTGGAATAGAACTAGTTGGAATACGATAATTCATTCATTCATTCATTCATTCATTCATTTTCTTGTCGGCTTAGTCCCTTTATCAATTCGGGGTCGCCACAGCGGAATGAACCGCTAACTTATCTAGCACGTTTTTACGCAGCGGATGCCCTTCCAGCCACAACCCATCTCTGGGAAACATCCACACACACACATTCACACACACACTCATACACTACGGACAATTTAGCCTACCCAATTCACCTGTACCGCATGTCTTTGGACTGTGGGGGAAACCCACGCGAACGCAGGGAGAACATGCAAACTCTACACAGAAAGTCAACTAATCCGAGGTTCGAACCAGTGACACAACGACCTTCTTGCTGTGAGGCGACAGCACTACCTACTGCGCCACTGCTTTGCCCGGAATACGATAATTGTAAATATTTTTGAAAACCTTGGATTTTATTAAAGTCATCTGTGGTGTAATGTGACATGCCTTATGTGTAAAAACTACAGTAATTGAGTAATTTGTTTATATCACTGTTGTTGTATTACTACATGAATGAGTTGGTCAGTTGTGAACATTTGACAATATGGCAACACAGTGCTTTCCCACACTTTAACCAGAAGAGGTTACAGAAAATTCACACATTCACACACACACACACACACACATAGACGCAGACAACATTCACACCACACAGATGCACACGCAAACGCTCTTAAAGGAGCCGGACCCCATTTTCATTCGTAACAGACACTTGTCAGATTTTATTTTAGAGCAGGCAGGAGGTTGACTGACTGCTTACACAGCAGAAAAGCGCATGCTTTTACGGGCGTGATGTGGAGCCGATCCGTGAATAGCAGCACATTATGACGATGACCAATCAGAGTCACTTTAGGGCGGACCTTTCAGAGGAACTAGGAAATACGACAGTCGTTTTCATGTTAGCTGAGTAACTGTGTATAATTAAAGTGAGATATATGAAAAAATTATTAGCAAAAGATTCAAAGTAAATTGGCACACTGCCACTTTAGCTCTCAAAAAAAAAAAATGTTTTTAATGTCAATATCACAACGTTTCGACTGACATGGTCTTCATCTGGTGATGAAGTTGGTCGAAACGTTGTGATATTGACATTAAATGTTTTTTTTTTTTTTTTGAGAGCTAAAGTGGCAGTGTGCCGATTTACTTTGAATCTTTTGCTAATAATGTTTGTTTTTTGATCGTGCACCTGCCTTCAAGATTTTCTAGATGTGCGCACATTTCTGCTTTTTGCAATATATGAAAAAATAACACGATTTCCTTCAAGTGAAACATGAGCACACATTGCTTTGCATCTTATAAACACAACCAAGCCTTAAAATTACATTCTGGACCACCCCTTTAATCCACTCAGTGCGATGTTCAGACCCAACTGTGTTAACCACATCAGCTAAACTCTCCCACTCTATTTTTTCTTTTTTATGTTATTATTCCTGGAGGACAAACTTGCAAATAACACTGTTTTTCTCTGGTCTACCTTTGAAAGCAGCACCCCGAATTTACATTCTATTCAAAGTTTCTCTTTTTGCTTGCTTTTGCCATTGTTTTTTTTGTTGGGTTTTGCCAAAGTATAGTAATTAGCATATTCATATGGAGAAGAAGACTGGGAGGGGTTTTGCACTCGTGTCCGTGCGCTCAGTTTCACGTTCATTCTGATGTACAAGGAGAATATGCGTGTGATTCGGCGTATGCAGTGTTTTATATATCTGAATTTTTTAATGCATACGCACATTTACAGCTTTGTGCGTACACAATGTTTTAGTATGATTTCAACGCAAGTCTTCGTACATGAGGCCCCTGCCCTAGTAGCAAAGAATTCTGGCCCAGATTTGGCAAAAAGCTGGCACAGCAGGCATTCATCCGGCACTGGCATACAGCATGTGGGCCAAACATGGCCTGGGTTTGGCAGAGGTGGCACCGTTTTTTAAGGCGGCACACAAGATTTGGGCCAGATGTAAAACGTAGTATTTGGCCCAGATTAAAAAATTTGATAAGTGGGCCATATGAGTTTGGTTAGTCTTGACCCACATTTAAAATACACTAAAATCATTTTTGAGTAAAGAAAAAAAATTCTACCAATCAGGTCATTTTGAGAAAAAGCGTGCCCATAGTGTGCCTAAAGCACATCACTCCATGGGTTTATCAATTTCATTGCAATCGTGACACACCAACCTATCTGGCCCAGTTCAGGCCCAGTTATGAGTTAATAACTTGGCTGAGACTTGGCCCAGATATGGTCTGTGTTTGGCCCTTGTCTGGAAGCCAGATTTGGTCCAGTCATGTACCGTAATTCACTGCGGCATGTGGGCCAAGCAAAACCTGATTGTGTGGGCCAGAGCTGGGCCAGAGAAATTTTGCTATGTGGGTGGTCTTCGCTACTGTGTTTACAACAGTGGGAACAAAAATACTGGCTCTTATTTCCAACATTCTTCAGAATATCTTTATCAATATTAATGTTTTGTGTCCAGCAGTAAGAAACTCAAGCAGGTTTGGAATAAGTAGATTTAATAATAAAGTGTGAATAAATGATGGCAGATTTTTCATATTTGGGTGAATTATCCCTTTAAGACAGGTTCAGTATTTGAAACCAAGCAATGAAAATGAACTTCTCTCATTAATCATCACATTAATTCAGATTTACAAAGAGAATTTGCGTGGGATTCCGCGTCCACAGTGTTTCATACATCTGAATTTTTTACTGCGTTCGCACATTTACAGTCTTTGACCTACAGTACATTATTTGTCTATGGACCAGACATTCAAACTTCTCTCATTAACCATCCAAAGCAGGGGTCAGAAACCTTCTGGCCGTGAAGAGCAATTTAAAAAATTCTCTGCTTAATCACTACTGAGCTCCACCGCGTGTGTAGTTAGCGCATCATCATCAAAGCGATTCATGTTCAGAATGTTAAAAGCTCAGTATACAGACATGTAACTGACATTTATAGAGGTTTTTTTCCTGAACATTTGCAGCGAATGCAGAATTGGCTGTAAGCACTTAATTGCATAGTGCGACAGAATTATTGTTTAATGTATGCTGCATTGAGTTTGAATCTCACATTAGCGTGTATGCAGAGCCTATGTGCAAACGGTCTGCTAGAGCCATTCTAAATAGCTGAATAAAACAGGCTGTATGACTATGAGGAATGATTAGCTCATATGTACATTGGGACATTCATTTTAGGTTCAAGGAACTTTAGTTCAAATGTAATAGATGCATCTCTTTCTTCAGTGCCCACATTCCAGGGATTATCTCTATACACACGCAGTTTCATTCAGACCAAAAAGCATTCTGGGATTTGATTTTGCAATAATGATATTTCCCTTCTCAATTTGAAGTTTATCTAAGCTTATATTATACTGACTGTGATTGTGGGACTCTTATCTTATAAATGAGATTATAGAGCTCTCAGGTAACGCAACCAGGCATGGAGCATGGAGCAAAAGGCAGATTACACATTTCAGTGCCAACTGAGAAGGTATAAGGCAAAAATGTTTAATGGTATATTTTATTAGTTTAACGTGTATATTGTGAAATTTGCCACATATGTTTTTGATGAAATGAAAAACACATGTAAACCGCTCCAAATAAGTGTTTAACCCTCTGGGGTCAGGGCACCCTTGGCACCCTTAGAATGTTTTGACATGCCCTGACATTTGTGCTTTTTCAGCTACTTAATACTGGCCAACATGTTTTTTTATTTTTTGTATTCAGCACAAATTGTGCTACTATATGCAAAATATGGATGTACATGCTAACATTTTGAAGAAAAAAAAAATATATGTGGTTAGTAGGTTTTAACGAGTGTTATTTGTGGATATCTGAGTTACTGTTGCACTTTCTATCAGCTCAAACCAGACTGGCCATTCTCCTTTGATCTCTGCCATCAACAAGGCATTTGCGCCCACAGAACTGCCGCTCACTGGATTTTTTATTTTTTCAGATCAATGTCTGTAAACCCTAGAGATGGTTGTGAATGAAAATCCCAGTAGATCCCATTTTGATTATGCTACGTCATTTTGGTACAGTAGCTGCTCACAAAATTTGAAGGAGAAATTGCAAAAGGCACAAAATAAATTAGTACGAATAATTTTAAAAATGCATCCTAGAGCACATTTGCACAAAGAGTCTTTTAATAAATTAGGTATGTTAACTGTTAGTAATAAAGTGTGTTTTATAAAACTGGAAATGGTACGTAAAATGTTTAATAATGTGGTTCCTAGCTATTTGATGAACTATTTTCAAATGGTGAGGCAACAGCATTCATACAGTACTAGGAGTTGGGATTTTAATATTTGTTTATTTAAATTTAGAAGTTTAGTGGGGAAAAATATGTTTTTATATACAAGAGCAATCATGTGGAACAAACTACCAAAATCAATCAAGGAAATAAAAGATTTAAGGTTGTTCAAAAAAGCTATTAAAAGATGGTTGTTTGATGAGGATAATTAGTTTGCATGGTGGACGAGGATCTTTTAAATTATATGTTACTTGAGTGTGAATAGGTTGGCGGCTGGAGGGACATTGTGCTGGATCGGTTGGCTAATCGTACCGCTGTGGCGACTGTTTGTTTTATTCTTCATTAGTATTTTGAAGCCATACATTGTTTTTATTTAACAGAGGACCACAATGGAAATAAGCCCAGGGCTTTATTGTGTTTTTATCCTCGACAGTTTTTTTTTAACAAAGTGTATGGAATACTTTTTGTACAGTTTGTCTAAAATCTGTCAAATAAAATTCAATTCAATTCAATTCAATTCAATCAGCAGTTTCTGAAATACTCTGACCAGCCCGTCTGGCATCAACAACCCTGCCACGTTCAAAGTCCCTTAAATCACCTTTCTTCCACATTCTGATGCTCGGTTTGTACTGCAGCAGTTCGGCCTGACCATGTCTACATGCCTAAATGCATTCAGGTGCTCTCATGTGATTGGCTAATTAGAAATTGGTATTAAGCAGTTGGACAGGTGTACCTAATAAAGTGGCCAGTGAGTGTATATCCAGTATAATGAAATTTTCTTTTGTATGGCCAAAAAACGCTACAGCATTTACTATCAATTATCATAGTATTTTTTTTTTCATGTGGGTGGTAAAGAAATGAAGTTCTGCTGGAACTCCTGGCTTGCACTGGCCTTCAGTATTACACAGAAGCAAGAGACTTGAATGACAGAATATTCTTTCCTTGAACTCTCTCATGTGAATTAAAGTCTTTATCATGGAGAAAAAGAAAGAAAATCGAATACGAAGTGAATGACACTTCAACTGAATTGCTTAAGAAAAGGTTCTCGGATAATGACAATGCATTAGCTGCTGACCGTTTTATATAAAGATCTGCACCGTCTGTGATGCTGCAGTCTTGTCCGGTTGTGCTGCACCAATTTCAGTCTCCCAGATAGCACGCCATGATCACAGCTGTCCAAGTACTTGTGATACTCCAGACAGACGGATTTCTGTATAGAGGGAATGGCACAATTCAGAGTGAAGTGCAACTTTGATTTATTTAAAGTTCCTGTGAACTGTTTCAGTTGCACTATAATGATAGATCGGACAAGGTCTGTGATGGATTTGTCTTGATAGTGTTGCGTTTAAGGTTGCATAAGTCTGAGAAGCAAAGCAGCTCAAAGAGAGAGAGAGAGAGAGAGTTTGAAAGCTGACTGCCATGAATGCAGAATTAATATTAACAGATGATTGATATATTTAATTAAGGGTTTAAAATTACTTTTCAGACAAAAGCACTGAACTGCACCATTAAAAATGTTTGGCGGACTGCTTAAATGCACTTCATATAAGACACAAATTAACATTTTTAAAGTCAAAATAATTCATTAAAGTGACGTCGATTAAGGTTTCGCATACAAAAATCTTTTTCAAGGGTCCACACTTAGCTCATGATCCAGGAGAAAGCCCTGAGCTCAAGGTATCCTCAGCCTGGGGCTCCCCCCTTTCACAGGACGAAGGGAAATTGAGCTCAGGTCGATCTCAAACTCCCCCGCTGCTGAGACCAAGGTGAATTTCCTGAGTGTAAGACATCAGGAAAAAGATTTAGCCTTATTTTAGCAATAATATAAAGCATATTTGGATGATGGGAGGAAACCAGGGAACCTGGGAGAAACCTACGCGGACGCAGGGAGAATATGCAAACTCCGCACAGAAATACCAGACGGCCCAGCAAGGATCCAACTCCATTGGTATTCTTGCTGTAAGGCAGCAGTGCTAGTCACTGGGCCACCGTGCCAACCCATTCTGAATAAAGGTGGAAGAATAGAGTGGAGGAACTATGACGTCACTTTGTAGGCTAATCGGCTGCTAGCATAAAACTGGTTCCCTCGTGAAAATCCCTATAGGATTTTCCCATTGGGTTTTCGAAGATTGCAAATAATAAGCTCTGTGTTCAAACACTGTTCATTACACTTACACGTTTTGTTCAGCCGGATATTTGTCACACGGAAATACAACATTGAGCACTTTTGGATCTTAAATGCAAACGCAAGACTTGAAAAGCTAACATTAGGCTATAAACGGACTACAGCGCCCTCGGGGCGCTCGTCAGTGACGTCAGCCCCACCCTGCTAAACACGACTTATCAAGCTTATTTTTTAGAAATAACGTCCATAACAAAGAGTTAATCTCTCTGTTTATTATATTATAATCCACGCTATATATTATAAACTTATAAATACGCAAACACACATAGACCTTTGTGCCTTTTGAATTGTTTTTACGTGGGAAATACGTCTGTTTTGCTTTGCGGTTGTTCTAAAAGTTTAAAAAATCTGTATAAATGTGCCTATATAGAATTATTATGAGACATATTTAAATAAGTGTATCGCTCGCGTGCACACAGCCCGCTTACCTTAACAGATGACAAAAATTAGGCGTGAGGAGGAACAAGTCTATCAAATGCCTGCAAGTTTCATCATCATTGCAACATTCAATATTCCTTTTTTGTCACGAAGTACAGCGAAAAACAGCCCATACAGTCACATCTGCTATACGTTTTATGGAGGAGTGTAATACTGCAGTTAAATGTGATCAGATGAAGAAAAAAAGACAAGAAATAACTTGATCACGTTAAAATGAGTTAACATGCATGTATTTTTACAAATTTATTTACACGTTTGCATTACTGAGTGCAGGAAAGAAACAGACTGCTGCACTGGTGAGCAGTATCTTCATAATATCGTTTAATTAAAATAAATGATCAACAAATTAGTCTGTCTCGACAGCCTTTACATGTGAAGGAATTATCTACAAACAATCTGAATTCTCAATTTAGAATAATACAACAAACTATAAAATACTATTCATGAAAATACTTAAATCACAGACAAATCCAAACGCCCAACACAAGCGAGCTGCACTCCAGACCAGATCAGCTCGATGACGTATAATGTCCCCGACGCCGCCTGTAGTCTCATTTAGCAACTTGATAGCAACCGTCTTTTTTAAGAAGCATAATCGATTTAAAAGTTGAAGAGTGTGCTGTAACTGATGTGTTTTATGTCGTAGAACAAAACGTGAAAGTATATTGAGTTGGTGTTCGCCACGGACCTTATTTAAGCGATTTTACTGAAACCCCATTCAAAAAACCCATTGACTTTGGGACGAGGGAACCGGAAGTGCTAAAATGCTAACTCGCTTCCGGGTTTTTGCATACAAATTGACGTCATAGTTCCTCCACTCTATGGGAGGGAGGGGGGGATGTTAGGGTGGTTCCAGACGAAGATAGTTGTAGAGGATATATATAGTGACCTGGGATCCTTTGATTGGAGGATCATGATTAGCTAATGTGGGCCAGCTGGGTCATTCATGAGCATGTGCGCCTCTCGAAATTAGTTTAAAATTAAACTTCAGTTAAAAAATGGAGTATATATAAATAATTGCTGGTGCATTGAAATGCATGAACACTCTGCACCTTATTGGTGGGACCCAACTAAATCTGCTGACATTTTTTGGTATATCTGTAAAAAATATATACAGTTGAAGTCAGAATTATTAGCCCCCCCTGACTTATTAACGCCCCTGTTTATTTGTTTCCCCAATTTCTGTTTAATGGAGGGAAGATTGTTTCAGCACATTTCTAAGCATAATAGTTTTAGAAACCTATTTCTAATAACTGATTTATTTCATCTTTGTCATGATGACAGTAAATAATATTTTACTTGATATTTTTCAAGACCCTTCTGTACAGCTTTAAGTGACATTTAAAGGCTGAACTAGGTTAATAAGGTGAACTAGGCAGGATAGGGTAATTAGGCAAGGTATTGTATAACAATGGTTTGTTCTGTAGACCATCGGAAAAAAAATTTGCTTAAAGGGGCTGATAATTTTGTCCCAAAATTGTTTTTTTAAAAAAAATTAAGAACTGCTTTTATTCTAGCTAAAATAAAACAAATAAGACTTTCTCCAGAATAAAAAATATTATCAGACATACTGTGAAAATTTCCTTGCTCTGTTAAACATCATTTGGGAAATATTAAAAAAAAGAAGAAAAAAATCAAAAGGGGGCTAATAATTCTGACTTCAACTGTATGTAATAATAGTAAAAACAAAAATTAAAAAGCTAAATTTACATGCCTCTCTCCTTCCCATAAAATGTGCTTTTTTGTATGTCGGCCATTTTGGATTAAGTGTAAGAAGTGGTACCTAGCATGCCAGCCAATCAAATGACATATCACTAGAAAGCCCAGGATGTCCTCTGAACAGTACAACAGGACTTGACAAAGTAGCTCAAAAAATTCAGAGAAAATTCATGAAAACACAATGTCCATTACAAAGGACACAAGTCAATGTGCGGGGTCTCAGGAGCATAGATTTCGATATAAATTGTTAATGCTTCCAGATTTTAAAGAGCACCCAACAATGACTACGGACACAAAACTTAGAGGGTCCATTAAATGGCATAACATGCTTCCCTATGAACAGAAGACTGAGGCTACAATTCACAAAGGCCAACCAAAAAAATAAATAAATAAAAAAGTCTGGTCTGGACTCAGTTTCTGCTGCAACATTAGGGAGGCATGTTTAGAATTTGGCATTTAAAAGATGGTTGAACCCATCCAGTCTTGTATCAGCAGTTCATGACGGTGCTGTTGTTGTAATGGTGTGGAGATTTTCATATACCTTTAGACCCTTAACATGGGGATGCACAGAATTTGCTGCTTAAAATTATTGTCTGAAATGGTATTCACAGTCGATAGAGAAAAATGATTGAAACAATGAGCCAAAAAAGGGCTGTGCTGCACTATCCAGTTTGCTGCTTTCTTTCTCTCCACCTGTTGACACAGCAATGCAGAAAGCACTGCACAACATAACCCGTGTATTTCATTCAACAATCAAAGGCCATTTTTCTGCTGCATTGAACAAAGCGCAAAAACAGTGGAGCATGTACACCACAGTCGAAGTTTAAAATATCTTAATATTCTGAACCACACATCCTTACCGGAAAAGCACAGTCAGCTCAAATAATCAATAGTATCTGGATGCAGCGTTTATGATGCAAGCTGAGATTGCATCACTCAGCGATGCAATATCAGACACAATACACTCAATGGAATGAGTGACGTCACTGTGACGGGTGGTGTTAGGTGAGCGCATTAAAATGCATTGGATGCAGTTCATATTGCAGTGCACCAGGTCTGCATACAGACCCCTCTCCAAATAATGCACTGACAGAACATTTCTATGTAGTATTCTTGTTCCTGCTGCTTGCAGTAGTGCTAATATGCTGTCATGGCAATACCGGCAAACTGATGCCTCTCAACTGGTCCACTGTCAATACAACGTGATCCAGGACAAAAAACTAAATAGCTGTGTTATGTCCTTTTAGATGTTAATATTAAACTAAGAGTATGGGACATAACATACAATAGTTTAGTGTGTGTGACAAAAGATGGAGAAAGAAATAAACTGAAAACCAAATCTCACTGCAATTGTTTATTGCCCATACTTCCAGTGAAACCAGTGAAAATATATTGTACAGTGAAAGAAAAGTATTTACAATGAATACATGATGAATTACCTGGGGGAGAGGAAGTAGTTAGATGTGCTTAAATCAAAGAAATGAATATAACAAAACTCAGTCACTGTTTTCAACAAACTAAACTAAATATTAAAAGAAAAACATGTAAAGAAACATGTTCAACGTACCAAACGTCTTAACTAAACATACAGAAAACAGCACATTCTCCTGAACCTAATGAACTGATACAAATTATGCATCTCAGTGTTGTATATGTATTTCGCGCGACTTTGTCACCCGGTCATTCCCCTCGCTGGCCAGACACCTGATCTGAATCATGTTAACGACCCACGTACCTCATATAAGCCGCACTCAAACACTCAGTCAGTGCGTCTTGTTCTTGTCTTGTTCAGCCCCGGCCAGCATTACTGAGCGGTATTCCCAGCCTGATCTCTTGTGCACGACTCCAGCCTGTCTTTTACTTTGCTTTGCCTTCTGCCTGCCCACGACCCACGCCTGATTTATGGACTCTGATTCTCTCTGCCTGCCCTCGACCCAAGCCTGATACACGGACTCTGATTCTCGCTCATTACCCTCCACTCATGCCTGGTAACTCACTCTGTGTCTGTTCATCATCACTCTTGATACCCTTACTACTACTGTGGATGTGTGTGTGCACTCCGGTGCATGTTGTGTGTTTGAGTGAAGTTGTGATTAATAAATACTGCATAATGGATCCCTCCGTGTCAGTCTCCTCGTTACAGACTTACTCCTACCCCTCTCCGAGGTATCACTCAAGCATGTCAGTTAACTGGACAAGTTCACAAGCAAACACATTGCATTATCAAATCTCAAACTTTAGACAAGAGCATTAAACACAAGCAAAACACATTCTCTCAGGCTAGCCCTCGCAAGAGAGACTGTCCTCACAGAGACCCACAGAAGGAGTAGGAGCGAGAAGGAAAGAGATAGAGAGAGAGATCGCAATTTGAAGTTTGGGCTCGGCTTTTAAACGCTACGCCAACCAGCGATTGGTGGCGCAAACCCAGCGTCAGCGGCCAACGTCATCAGCACGAAATGCGGATCCTCCAATGCCGAGTAGGTATCGCTGCAGCCCGGAGACCTGCAAGTAGGAAGAATTACACCGCAAATAGGTTGGGTGACTTCCAAGTGGGAGGGACTTAAACCACAAGTAGGTTGGGTTTATCAGGTTACTGTGAGGTTGGGTTTAGGTGTAGACGTTCATAAAACACAACAGGTTACTGTGTGGTTGGGTTTAGGGTTAGGGATAAGTGTACACATTCATAAAGCACAGTATTGAACTCTAAATACGACTAAATAAGGTTTGCACAGCCTTTTTGGAGTTCCAAGGCCCACCCACTTGGAGCTGGCTCCGACCTCCATTTATACCCTTCTCTCCAATGCCGTACATGTAACACACGCATGATGCGACACACCCACATATAAACAAACGCACAAACCTATCCAAAATACATTCTGCAAGCGAACGTAAGGAGCTGTAAATGTAAATATTTGAAAATTGACATTTTTACACATTAATTCTAAATAATATTTTATTGATGTATGGTTTGTTAGAATATAGGACATATGTTTGAACGTCAAAATATAGAGAAAAGGCTAGGAGACTAAGTTGGCGATTCATTTGGCAAACTCAGATTGATAAAGAGACAAAGCCGAAAAGTGAATGAATTTAGCTAACCCTTTTGGCAGATTATTGTTCTGATTTTAATGAAAAACTCACTAAACTTTGGCATAGTCTTTCTTAAAACAAGACAATATTTTACACACAATACAGATAAATTGAATGCAAAATGTCAGCAGTTTCTGTTGCTTTAAGAATCTACAGTAACTGTTTAAGTGTGCAGGGGTTAATGTGCTAATTTTATTGTCTTTTCTGTCCTTTAAAGCAATTACATCATATTTCCAAGGGAAAAATAAAGGCATGCTGCTTGCAAAGTACTGGCTAATGGATACATCTGTGTGCGTGCATGTATATGTGTGTGCTAGGCTAGGTATAAATGAAGAGTGACAGATTATTCCTCCAGAGGATGACAAGACAGCCACATTAACACTGGCCGAGGCTGCGTCTGGGTGACTTAGTGTCAGTCAGGGACAGACAGATGAAGAGGGCCAGAGATGTATATCTAAGGCAGAAGGTTGTCTCACCGATTCCTGGAATGACCCAAACATTTGCCTCTAGTCATGATTTTGACATTATGACATTTAAAGCTTAGGGCTGTATGTTTTTACTCATATATATGTTTACGATAGGCATGTCAAAGCACAGACAATGGAGTGATAAAATCTAATTATCAGAACGGTGGACAGCAAAATGATTTTATTAAGAGATTTAACGTCACCTTATTGAGGACGTC